>NC_084629.1:26184331-26274331 GCF_033978795.1 Nerophis ophidion | reverse complement strand
CAAAGCTGCACCTGAGTGTCATTTGTTACGCGCGTAGGTGTGTGTGATTGTTGCTAATGTGGCAAACTTGTCAACAGCCCCCTGCGTATTCTTTCTCCATTAACCTTCCTCTCCATTAGGAAACAATTAAAGTGGCGCCTTTATTTCCACAGAGGAACGAACCTTCAGTGTCTTTAAACATATCACAAATTGTTATTGCTCATTCGATGACACGTTGAATGCTATAAGGCACACAGGTTGTTTGCATCGTGATCCCAGGGGTGTTCAAAGTGCGGTTTAAGGGCCATGTTTTTCCTTTCTTGGCCCTTGCCAAATGTCAAGAAAAAAAAATAGATAATGAGTAACATATATTATTACATTTTACACCAAACTGCTTTGTCACCTATAGCACAAAGCTGAGTTGTGGTTATTTAAAAACAACAACAAAGAAATGGACTAATATACAGTAATGTAAGTCAAGTAAGGCTCCACTTTTCCAAAAATGCCTTAGCTTGAAGCGAATATACATAGGCTTTGCTATTGAAAGGCTGATTAGCATTAGCGATTTTACATGGCGATTACAACACCTCCCAAAAATTTTTTTATATGAAAACTACAACGAAGATGTTCGTTACAATCAAACAGCTGGTGCACAAAAAGTACAATACTTAAAGTATTATCACTTTTTAAGGTGCAAACAAAAAAAAAATCTAAATAAACTATATACTACAGCCATTTAATGTCCTGTACTTGCAACTGTAATTGCAACTTAATGTCAAACACTACTTGCAAATGAGAAATATATAAAATCTGGTCAGCAGTTATCGTATATTGCCCAGCTCTAACTCCAATCTAAACTTAAATAAACACATTACTGTCTGAGCAACTAAGGGATTAAATGTTGCACATTGATCCTACAAACTGCTCTCTTAGCACACAGTGTTTGATGTATACTCAGAGGAATACGAGACAGACGTGTTTTTACGATGCGTTCAAAGACCGCTGAACAGAGTAGGATGCCACAACGCCCGCCAGAAATAAAAATAATAATAATAAAATTAGATTTTATTTCTTAAGCACGTTACATTCAAATAAATGTTAAAGTGCTAATGTACAAAGCAATATTTAAAACAATAAAAGCTTAGCCATTCAAACAGATAAAATACTAAGACTAAAACACTAATAGTGAAGCATAAAAAACACATAACATGTAAAAAAGTGGCTTTTCTAACAGTGTGTCTATTTGAGTTATCAACAAAAATACGACTAAAATATTTCAGTGTGTGTTTACGTACTTTTTGAGCGCACTCAACAATACTGTGATAACAATGACTGTGATAGTTGTGGTCCAGATAATTTTGATACGACATTTTCATAATGTTACATCCCTAAAAGAAAGATACACAGTAGGGCAGTGGTTCTCAACGTTTTTTCAGTGATGTACCCCCTGTGAATTTTTTTTTAATTCAAGTACCCCCTAATCAGAGCAAAACATTTCTGGTTGAAAAGAAGAGATAAAGAAGTAAAATACATCACTATGTCATCAGTTTCTGATTTATTAAATTGTATAACAGTGCAACATATTGCTCATTTGTAGTGGTCTTTCTTGAGCTATTTGGAAAAAAAGGTAAAAATAACTAAAAACTTGTTGAAAAACAAACAAGTGATTCAATTATAAATAAAGATTTCTACACATAGAAGTAACTTAAAGTGCCCTCTTTGGGGATTGTAATAAAGATCCATCTGGATTCATGAACTTAATTCTAAACATTTCTTCACAAAAAAGGAAATCTTTAACATCAATATTTATGGAACATGTCCACTAAAAAATCTAGCTGTCAACACTGAATATTGCATTGTTGCATTTCTTTTCATAGTTTATGAACTTACATTCATATTTTGTTGAAGTATTATTCAATAAATATATTTATGAAGGATTTTAAAATTGTTGCTATTTTTAGAATATTTAAAAAAAATCTCACATACCCCTTGGCATACCTTCAAGTACCCTCAGGGGTACACGTACACCCATTTGAGAACCACTGCAGTAGGGTGTCAGGCTCCAATGATAAGTAACATTTCATTGATTTGATTGACACCTAATTAATACCTTATGTAGTGACAGTTGAGGGTATATAATGAATGCTTCATGTAACCATTAATAACGTAAAAACAAAACAACAACAAAAAATCTGGCATTTTAATTCATCATCCAATTGCCTCAGCCCGTCACAGATTGTTGTTTTCTTTTTTGCTAATTTAATGCTCTGTCTCTTCCTCGCTCCATCACTGTAATATTAATTAGGTCCCTGAAGGCCTATTGCTCATATAGGAAGTGTATACACAAATAGCATTCACATTTAGTCTCAGTCTGAAGCATCAACATGCAGTCGTCCTACCTTCCGTGCTGAGTCCGGGACTTGAGGTGAACTGGGCCACGTCCACGATCTTGACGGCAAACTGCTGCCCCGATTCTCGGTTGATACATCTTCTCACGACACTGAAGGGACCCCTGAAAAAGACATCGACGAAGAGCTTTATTACACACGTCCAACAATAGCAGAAGACATTTTCCGGACGAGGCCCCTGGAAATTATCATGGGCCAGAAGCTAGAGGATATATTTCCCAACACGGGCGTAAGTTAGGAGCAGGCGACAATTGAAGTGAGGCTGTTATTTCCTTAACGTGAAATCTCATTACATTTATAATTAGTTTTTTTTAGTAATGTTCGAAGTGCATAAGAAAGTGGAAAGGAAAAAATAGGTCTCTTTAACCACATGCTCATTTAGGAACAAGTGTGGTGCAAAACACAGCAGCAAAAGAAGCAACTTGCAGAGTCAGCATTGATAGGTCTGGTTTACATTGTGACGCCGGTGATCTATTGCAGTGGTTCTCAAATGGGGGTACGCGTAACACTGGGGGTACTTGAAGGTATGCCAGGGGGTACATGAGATTTTAAAAATATTCTAAAAATAGCAACAATCCAAAAATACTTTATAAATATATTTTTTAGGGGTGTAACGGTACGTGTATTTGTATTGAACCGTTTCGGTACGAGGGTGTATCGAACGACTTTGTATTCTAAAGTCTTAAGAAGCTGCTCTGCTTTCTGCCTCTGTCTGAGCAGTGAGCACCCAGCATTGGCCCGCCCACACCACCATCTGATTGGTTACATACAAAGCCAATCAGCAGTGCGTATTCAGAGCGATGTAACAGCCAATCGGCAGTGCGTATTCAGAACGCATGTTGTAAATGCTTCATTGTCGAACAGACATGTGATTAGCAGCGGAACTCGTACACTACCCAAATTATAAAAAACACTTTCCAGTCACAACTATTACAAACATCACTATGAGCCCGTTGACATTCTAGAAACTTAAACTGCAGTTCACAGTTCTGGCTTGAGGTAATGTGAAGGCTAATTAGCTTTTAGCGTTACGTTAGCTCATTTTTCTGTGTGTGTGCGTGCGTGCGTGCGTGCGTGCGTGTGTGTGTGCGTGTGTGTGCGTGTGTGTATGTGTGTGTGCGTGTGTTAGTGGCAGCAAAGCCCTGTCTGTCTATTATTTCACATGAACAAACATGAACTCCATAGATTTCCGGGATGAATAGTCTCTCCTATTGCTATTGTACTATTTTTCAGCTATAGTTACATTAATCATACGTAATGTAACAGCCTAGTTTTGAATGGCAGGGTCCCTGCTATCACATGTTGACAAAAATATAAAATTTACATAATAAAAATCAACTACAGGCTTCCCAAATGCTGTAACAAATCAAGCATGATGAGTTGACTTGAAACCGTTTAATGTTGCACTTTTTATATGTAGAAGAAAAGTTTTGTCATTTTATTTAATCTAAGTAACAACTTGAGGCAGTTTAATGTGGATTAACGTGGGCAGAATTATTATAGTGTTCCCAATGTTAAAAGGATAAAGTCATTGTTTATAAATTTGGTACATAAATAACCCCAAAAATGATATTTGTTTGTTTTCTTACTGTACCGAAAATTAACCGAACCGTGACCTCTAAACCGAGGTACGTACCGATCCGAAATTTTTGTGTACCGTTACACCCCTAATATTTATTGTATAATACTTCAACAAAATATGAATGTAAATTCATAAACTGTGAAAATAAATGCAACAAGTGTTGACAGCTAGATTTTTTGTGGACATGTTCCATAAATATTGATGTAAAAGATGTATTTTTTTGTGAAGAAATGTTTACAATTAATTTCATTAATCCAGACGGACCTCTATTACAATCCCCAAAGAGGGCACTTTAAGTTGATGATTACTTCTATGTGGAGAAATCTTTATTTATAATTGAATCACTTGTTTATTTTTCAACAAGTTTTTAGTAATTTTTATATCTTTTTTTCCAAATAGTTCAAGAAAGACCACTACAAATGAGCAATATTTTGCACTGTTGTACAATCTAATAAATCAGAAACTGATGACATAGTGCTGTTTTTTATTTCTTTATCTCTTTTTTGCAACAAAAAATGCTTTGCTCTGGTTAGGGGGTACTTGAATTAAAAAAAATGTTCACAGGGGGTACATCACTGAAAAAAGGTTGGGAACCACTGCATCAAACAATGTAACAAGGTTTTCCAAAATAAATCAACTCAAGTTATGGAAAAAAATGCCAACATGGCACTGACATATTTATCACTGAAAAAAGGTTGAGAACCACTGATCTGTTGTATCCTAAAACGGTGTATAGTGAAGCATGTTTAGCTGTTCCTTGTCCTGCAGTGACAATGGTACTTGTAAGAAACTGGGTTCTTTGTCTTTCTGGGATGACATTGGCAAGGAACTTATTTTATTTGTTGCCATGGCGGCAAGTAATAACAGTTATTATCGCCCAAACACGTCTCAAGCAAAAACACTTTTCCATATCGCTCTTTGCTCACCTCTGTTAACTTAAGTTTATTCCTAATCAATGTTCCCAATACCAGTTTAGTGTTACGCTCCTTATATATGTAAATGTAGCTCATGAATATTCATGTTGTCATGTTGCTGTCAGAGGCAGAGGTCGATGATTAAGGACCGGTCCGTCTGAGGAGTGGATGGAAGTGCCGGGTTCACATGGAATTTATTATCTATCTGCACTCTAAGGCAGCCCATAAAACAAACGAGAGTCATGTGACCAGGAAACCAAGGAATGCATTATCCCCCTTTTTGCGTTGGAATGCTCCTCGGCCAGACAACTCATTAGGTACCGTTGCACTAATCTACTTTCGAATGGCGCGCTAATCGATACGGACCCTATCAATATGTGCAGGTGTACCTAATGAAGTGGCCCTCTTCTGCAGCCTGCATGTGTCCCAGTCGGGCACGATGCCGTCCCACCTCACCCTTCTGATGCTAAGCAGCTTTAGCTTGATTGCCATCTGTTCGAGCGCTCTGTATTTCTGTGCAAAGACAACCTCGCTCAAGCACATTCACACAAACATTAGATCCCCGCTGGTCTGCACGGTGTCTTTTATATCTGGATATTGCACTCATTGCAGCCAAAATGTAGGAAAGCATAAAGTTGGTTTGAGTGTTATGCAGCCATAACCGTTTCCTCGCAATTAGAAAGCCAGAAAGTGTGTCTGTGTGAAAAGTAAACTGGCTTGTGTTCTCAGTTTTCATTTTACTTTACTTAAAGGCCTACTGAAACCCACTACTACCCACCACGCAGTCTGACAGTTTATACATCAATGATGAAATATTAACATTGCAACACATGCCCAAACGGCCTTTTTAGTTTGCTAAATTACAATTTTAAATTTCCCGGGAGTTTCGTTTTGAAAACGTTGTGTAATGACGTGTACGCAAGACGTCATGGGTTTTTAGGAAGTATAAGCGCTGCGCACACACAGCTAAAAGTCGTCTGCTTTAACGGCATAATTACACAGTATTTTGGAGATCTGTGTTGCTGAATCTTTTGCAATTTGTTCAATTAATATTGGAGAAGTCACAGTAGAAAGATGGATCTGGGAAGCTTTAGCCTTTAGCCAAACAAACACACGGTGATTCCTTGCTTGAAATTCCTGGAGGTGAAACTTTACAATGGATCACAGCGCGGTCAAGCGTACATGAATCACGACGGAATGTCAACCAGCAGGTTTCGGTGAGAAAATTGGGGTTAAAAAGTCGCTTCTTACCGGAGAAAAGCTGAGATTGTGCCGTCCATAGCTGCCGTCGACTCCCCTGAGACTATCAGGTACTATTAAACTCACTAAAACACTAGCAACATAATAGAAAGATAAGGGATTTCCCAGAATTATCTTAGTAAATATGTTTAAAAACATCAAAATCCGTCCCAATGCAATCGCGTTTTTTTTCTTTTTTCTAGTCCGTCGCTATCAATATTCTCAAACACAAATCTTTCATCCTCGCTCTAATTAATGGGGAAATTGCCGTTTTCTCGGTCCGAATAGCTCTTTTTGTTGGAGGCTCCCATTAAAAATAATGTGAATATGTGAGGAGCCCCCACACGTATGACGTCATCGTCTGCGACTTCCGGTAGAGGCAGGGCTTTTCTCTTAATACCGAAAGTTGCGAACTTTATCGTGGATGTTCTCTACTAAATCCTTTCAGCATAAATATGGCAATATCGCGAAATGATCAAGTATGACATATAGAATGGACCTGCTATCCCCGTTTAAATGAAAAAATCTCATTTTAGTAGGCCTTTAAATGTGTAGATATAATTCTGAATGCGGACCTAATAGGGTTGTACGGTATACTACCGCGATACTAATGAATCATATTTGGTACTATGCCGCCTCTAAAAAGTACTGGTCCACCTCTGCGCCCCTGTCACAGCCAGTTTACCAGCAGAGGAGCATGTTCAGCAGCGCACACACACGGAGTATTTACAGGCAGACACAGTGTTTAGACAGAAAGGGGAGAATGGACGCATTACGGCTTAAAAACGAACAATAAAGGTGAAGTTATAACACTGAAACACCCTCAGGAAGAGGTGTTTTAAGACATAGCTAGCTAGTTAGCGGCTAAAGTCCAGCCGCAGTCTGCAGTGTTTTAGCTACTTCTAAACCACTAATCCTCGCCTCTGCGGCGACAAATACAGTAAGTTTCTTACAAGTATCATCCCTGCAGGACGAGGAATAGCTAAACATGCTTCACTACAAAACCGTAGAAGGATACAATATCTCATAGGCATCACGATCTACACCTGACATCCACTGTAATGATACCAAGTACAAGAGCGTATTTAGTTGATACTACTACTTTTTTTCCTTTTTTAAAAATGTACGTTTATACATTCAGGAAATATGTCCCTGGACACATGAGGACTTAAATTATGACCAATGTATGATCTTGTAACTACTTAGTATCGGATCGATACCCAAATTTGTGGTATCATCCAAAATAAAGGGAACGTATCAAACAACTGAAGAATATGTGATTATTACCTTTGAACTGAAGTGTAGATGTTAACAGAGAAAGTAAGCAGATATTAACAGTAAATGAACAAGTAGATTAATAATTCATTTTTACAGCTCGTCCTTAATAATTTTAACAAAATAATAGAATGGAAAATGACACAATATGTTACTGCATACATCAGCAGCTAAATTAGGAGTCTTTTTTGTTTACTTACTAACAAAAGGCAAGATTTCTTGTATGTTCACTATTTTATTTAAGGACAAAATTGCAATAATAAACATATGTTTAATGTACCCTAGATTTGTTGTTAAAATAAAGCCAATAATGCTAGTTTTGTGGTTCCTTTTATTTAGAAAAGTATCAAAATACATTTTGGCACCGGTACCAAAAATATTGGTATCGGGACAACACTAATTGGAACACTGATCATGTCACATAGAAGTTTAAAAAAAGCTCCCGTGAAGAATATCTCGGCACAATGCTACGTTAGTGGCGAGGAGTCAGGTGGTGAACATGATAGTCTTAGGAAATAAGACTGGCGTGGCATCGCAGACGACCCGAGGGGCGGAAATGGGCGTGTCTTGGAAAGAAAAGCGGCTCCGCGGAGACAGGGGTTGGTGTTTCTGGCTTTGACGAGTGCTCAGCTGCGCACGGTGTTCAGGCCATTAGAGCTCTGAATAGAAGTCAGCTGCTGATTCCTGCACTTTAGCCGCCCGCGCTAAACGAACAGGAAGAGGCTGAGAGAAAGGAGGGAGGTTGAATGAAAGAGGAGGAAGAGAGCGAAAGTGAGGCTGAATGAGCGGAGCCTCGTCTATTCCTAGTCCTATTCAAACATTAAGAGAAGCCGTGTTAGTCAATGGAGCGATACATTAAGTCTGGTGCTATTCAAAGGCGAACCATTTCAGGTGGGCGACTGTTTAATACTCACAAGTAATGGTGCACGCACAGTTGTGGGGCTGACAAATATCCATCCATCCATCCATTTTCTACCGCCAGTCCCATTCGGGGTCGCGGTGGGTGCTGGTGCCTATCTCAGCTGCACATGGGCGGAAGGCGGGGTACACCCTAATCTGTGTGTGTGTGTGTATATATATATATATATATATATATATATATATATATATATATATATATATATATATATATATATATGGCTTCACGGTGGCAGAGGGGTTAGTGCGTCTGCCTCACAATACGAAGTTCCTACAGTCCTGGGTTCAAATCCAGGCTCGGGATCTTTCTGTGTGGAGTTTGCATGTTCTCCCCGTGAATGCGTGGGTTCCCTCCGGATACTCCGGCTTCCTCCCACTTCCAAAAACATGCACCTGGGGATAGGTTGATTGGCAACACTAAATTGGCCCTAGTGTTTCAATGTGAGTGTGAATGTTGTCTGTCTATCTGTGTTGGCCCTGCGATAAGGTGGCGACTTGTCCAGGGTGTACCCCGCCTTCCGCCCGATTGTAGCTGAGATAGGCGCCAGCGCCCCCTGCGACCCCAAAAAGGGAATAAGCGGTAGAAAATGGATGGATGGATATATATATATATATATATATATATATATATATATATATATATATATATATATATATGTTAGAGATGCGCGGTTTGCGGTCTCATCCGGGAGTCCGCGGATAAACCGCGGGTCGGGCGGGTGACATGACGAAAAAATAGATTTTAAATAGATTCGGGCGGGTGGCAGTTGAACCATTTGGAAATATTTGATATACATGGTTCAGGGATCGGTAACTTTTACCGTTCAAAGAGCCATTTTGGACCCGTGTCGGCGTGTCACAAAGCGAAGAAGACAAAAGGAGACGTAAACATTCTCAAGAATGTCTGCCGGCAGTCACCCGGTTAATAAGTATTAGGGCGTGCTATGAAGCCTTTGCCTTTGACGCCTTCTACTACATGTACAATCTACTTGCCAGTCCAGCAATATGTTGTGTGTGGCTTCCGCAGACACTCGCACACGACTGCAAGGCATACTGGGTGATACAGAGTACACTAATGGTTGTGATATAAACAATTTTAACACTCTTACTAATATGCGCCACGCTGTGCACCCACACCAAACTAGAATGACAAACACATTTCGGGAGAACATCCTCACAGTAAAACAACATGGACGCAACACAACAAATACCCAGAATCCTTTGCATCTATGATATGATTGCCTATCCGCGCATCTCTAATATATATATATATATATATATATATATATATATATAAATATATATATATATATATATATAATATATATATATATAATTTTATTGAGGAGTCAGGATTTGATACACAGAGACTAGATAAATAAGATTCTATTCTTTCCACCAGTGGTGTGCCGTCAGCGCCAGCAAGGCTTTCTCAGCTGGCCTAACATAACCAGAAATCATGATCATAAGATAAAATTCATTTTTAACTTACTTTTCCAAATCTCTTCATGTCGTATTATGCTCCTTCCAGTTGTTTTTAACTTTCGTTTGTGTCCAATCAGAATTCAGCGAGCTTATGTTGCTATGCTGTACGAAATCTGCCTGGGGCCTTAAGAATCAACAAAGTGTGGGCGTCTATGCACTGTAAGTGAACAGACACATACAGTTGATAGATAGTTGCGATAGCCAATCAGATCACGAGTTTCTGTCAGTAAGGCCTTCGAGCTGGCCTCACGTTGAATGTGACATTTACGCGTCCTGTGATTGGATACTCATTTGGCAGTCCCAAGTGAGTATCCAATCACAAGGTGCGAAAACAGAAAGAGGCACCGGAGCCATACGTGCCATAGAAAGCCACACAAAACTCACCGGTACTCACTTTTTTAACCCACGAAGAAGGCGAGCATTTTGATTAGTGAAGTGAAGTGAATTATATTTATATAGCGTTTTTCTCTAGTGACTCAACGCGCTTTACATAGTGAAACCCAATATCTAAGTTACTTTTTTTTTTTTTTTTAAACCAGTGTGGGTGGCACTGGGAGCAGGTGGGTAAAGTGTCTTGCCCAGGGACACAACGGTAGTAATTAGGATGGCGGAAGCGGGGAACGAACCTGGAACCCTCAAGTTGCTGGCACGGCCGCTCTACCAATCGAGCTATATTTGCAAAGCCATTTTCAGGAAGGATATTTAAGAGGAACTACATCCTGTGAGATGAGGTCGGCTGACACCGGAAACTATCTGTCATAATCCGTGTCCCGGATCCTGTTTTGTTATGTTCTGTTAGTTTTGGACTCTCTTAGTTCTGAGTAGTCCTGGGTTCAATCCCAGGCTTGGGATCTTTCTGTGTGGAGTTTGCATGTTCTACCCGTGACTGCGTGGGTTCCCTCCGGGTACACCGGCTTCCTCCCACTTCCAAAGACATGCACCTGGGGATAGGTTGATTGGCAACACTAAAATTGTCCCTAGTGCGTGAATGTGAGTGTGAATGTTGTCTGTTTATCTGTGTTGGCCCTGCGATGAGGCAGCGGCTTATCCAGGCTGTACCCCGCCTTCCGCCCGATTGTTACTGAGATAGGCACCAGCGCAACCCTAAAAGGGACAATCGGTAGAAAATGGATGGCTAGTTCCTGTTTGTGCACCTCTGGGTTCGTTTTAGTTTCCGTGGGGATTAATTGGGTTCACCTGCCGCTGGTTAGTGGTTGGCACGCTCAGCTGCTGTCAACCACTAATCAGAGAGCTATTTATTTACCTTGCTCACGACGCTCAGTCTGGCTTCATTGTTTGTTTCTTGCCACAGTTACGTGGGTATTCCTTACTTGTAGTCTATGCCAAGTTTTAACTTTAGCGTCGAGTGCAATCGGCACGTTTTTCCCCTGGCTTATTATCCGTTTTTGGTCCTTGTTTGATTTTGACAAATAAATCATGTTCCTCCCTGCACGTCCTGTCTGGAGTGGTCCGTCTGCATCCTGGGGGAACGAACCCCGCAGTAAGATGCGACCCAATTGTGACACAATCCCGGCGGTGAAATGGTTTTCCCGCCACTTTCACACGAATCAATCGACTACGACCAATAAGGTACCACTGGCTTATACGACGTCGTATGGGTGCTACAAATTGTGAGTTCAAATATTCCATTTCTTTGTTTTTCACGTTTCATTTTATACAATTATTTTAATTTTGACAGTATCACATGAGACATGTTTTAATTGCTGAAGTGGGCTTATTGAATGTTAAATGCGGCGAAAAATAGACCGTTTTGTACACTGTTGAGGTCCTTCAAAGCCGGGTTGTGTGCAAGTGGGTTTCTGTATAGTATCTCCAGCCGTGTCCATGTGGTGACATAAATTACTGTATTTTGAAACTAAGTAGAACATCACTGAGGGCCTAGGTGAGAAACGCACGGACCCGCCCCTGCTTTTCACACGTAGTGAAACTGTAAACACATGATGTACTTCAAAGTAACTTTATTAAGCCTGTTCAAAATAATCCCAACCATCACCATTGTTATATGGCAACTCATTAGTTTACTATGATTTATATATTTCATTATGAAGTGTACTATTTTATGAATGGTTTTTTTTGCACTGTTGTCATTGATTAAGAAGCGGAATTCCATCCTTTTGGGTGCACAATACAATCTATTTAAATTTGACTGTTTAAAATGTAAACTGCAGCATTATTTGGGACATTTTTAAAGTTAATTTCCCTGTGAATGCATGAATCTTATTTAGAAAATACCCATGTTTTGAATGGTCTAACTGGTGCTATAGATCATGCATAATAGATTGGTTGAATAGGTCTTACCTTTTAACACAAACAAGTTCTGTTCACATTAGGGGTGTCTTGATCCAATAGTGATCACAGATATTGTTTTGATAACAGCAAAAAACAAATATCAGATAGTATAAACATTTATAATGTCGGATACAATCAGTCCTGCAGCGTGTTTACTTGTGCAAAGCCAACATAAACATCTAAATGTCCTCCAATAAGCACACAAGGTTGGTCTTTTCTACCGTGCAAGAACGGGAGTGGAAGAAGTGTCAAAAGATGGAGCTAACTGTTTTAATGACATTCAGACTTTACTTCAATCAATAACAGAGCAGCATCTCCTCATCCGGAAACAACAATAACACCGGAAATGTGTCCCCTGAAAAACCGTCCGACGAAAACTCTCTAATCACTAAAGTTCCTTGGGTGAATAATATAAACTAACTACACCGGTATGTTTTAGCGCTTTCATGGCGAGTTTACTGACAGATATAAGTAAGAACGTTACACTACTTTATATTAGAAATGGCAAAAGCTGGAAGACGAATGTCCCATAACAAGAAGATACAGAAATAAAAGAAGCTTATCAACTACGGGATTAGGCGGACGCACACAATTTTTCAGGATTTATGCAGGTCCCAGTTAGAGTGCCCGCCCTGAGATCGGAAGGTCGTAAATTAGTCATTCCAAAGACCATAAAAACGGGACCAATTACCTCCCTGCTTGGCAGTCAGCATCAACGGTTGGAATTGGGGGTTAAATCACCAAAATGATTTCCGAGCGCGGCCACCGCTGCTGCTCACTACTCCCCTCACCTCTCAGGGGGTGGAACAAGGGGATGGGTCAAATGCAGAGGGTAATTTCACCACACCTAATGTGTGGGTGACTATCATTGGTACTTTAACTTTAACTTAAATACACATCAGCAAGTACCAGAAGGTAAGAAAAGTTTATTTTGCATTGTACTGCCAAACAAAACGCCAGATAATGTCTTACCTTATTCACACACCATATTAATACTCCTATGTTGAAGCACAGTACAATCCATCAAGAGGTGCGGCTTCGTAGCTTACCAGAGTCGTACTAAAACATTTTGATAGACTTTTGAGCGCTGTGTGTAATGTTCTGGATTTTCAATGGAACATATAAAATGTTGGTGTTCACTTGAGTCATAATGCCATCAGAGTGGAGTCTACACGTACAGTGGGGTAAAAAAGTATTTAGTCAGCCACCGATTGTGCAAGTTCTCCCACATAAAATGATGACAGAGGTCTGTAATTTTCATCATAGGTACACTTCAACTGTGCTCAAAATCTCACGATACATGGCCCCATTCATTTTTTCCTCAACACGGATCAATCGTCCTGTCCCCTTAGCAGAAAAACAGCCCCAAAACATGATGTTTCCACCCCCATGCTTCACAGTAGGTGTGGTGTTCTTGGGATGCAACTCAGTATTCTTCTTCCTCCAAACAAGACGAGTTGAGTTTATACCAAAATGGATACATGGATGATACAGCAGAGGATTGGGAGAATGTCATGTGGTCAGATGAAACCAAAATAGAACTTTTAGGTATAAACTCAACTCGTTGTGTTTGGAAGAAGAATAATTCTGAGTTGCATCCCAAGAACACCATATCTACTGTGAAGCATGGGGGTTGGAAACATCATGCTTTGGGGCTGTTTTTTTGCTAAGGGGACAGGACAATTGATCCGTGTTAAGGAAAGAATGAATGGGGCCATGTATCGTGAGATTTTGAGCCAAAACCTCCTTCCATCATTGAGAGCTTTGAATGGTTGACCAAATACTTATTTTCTACCATAATTTACAAATACATTCTTTAAAATTCCTACAATGTGAATTTATGGATTTTTTTTCCCATTCTGTCTGTCACAGTTGAAGTGTACCTATGATGAAAATTACAGGCCTCTTTCATCATTTTAAGTGGGAGAACTTGCACAATCGGTGGCTGACTAAATACTTTTTTGCCCAACTGTATCTCTTATGTTTGACTGCCATCATTAGTTATAAGGCGCACTGTCGAGTTTTGAGGGAAAAAAAGGATTTTAAGTGCGCCTTATAGTCCGGAAAATACTGTACATTGTGATATAGTTTTCAGCCATATTGCCCAGTCCTAATCCTCTGTTAGCATTTTATTACAAATTTGCACCATCATTTACTCGGTCTTTGCACATGCTGCTGCTCCGAAAATTTATGTTGGGGTTTTTTTTGCGCTAAAAAACAATAAGTCTTGGCAGTAAAAATTGTACAGGAGTGCACAAAACCAATCACTCCTGAGTGGTTTGTGTCTTAACGCCACATCAGCGATAATGAGGTGGGAATGCTCCAGTTCCACTGCAGCCACACCTCCAAGTGTTAAATGAATGAACGACATAGCGTAGTGACAAAGATAAGCATAACATGACCTTTACTTGCCCAGTTCATGATCATATAAGCTTTTAAAGACTGAGCTGGGGGACTACATGAACTGTGACTGACCCTTACAAGCCTACGACCTTACGTGCGTCTCGCCGACTCCATCGTGTGACGGGGGAGCGATATGGATTTTCCTATACTCTGACGTCAGGGTAACGCTGGGGAATTTACTAGGGTATGAAAAAGAAAGATGCCCGCTATGGCGAGCGCCGCGTGTGTCGGCGCAGTAAAAAGGTGATTTGCGGCCGGCGTGCTTTCCTGCTGCGCATCAATCACGCTGCATCTCATTCGGTAAATGTCAGCGGCGTTTTACGACATGCGAGTGCACACACGGCAGTTGGCCGCATCACTCACAAGACGCCACGACGGCCGCGGGACCTCGACTAACACGCTTCCTGTCAGCGCTAAAAACCACAAATACTTGATATAACCACAATTTTTGGTAGACCTTTAGTGAGAGCCGGTACAACATTTGTGGACTAATACTTTTCTATTAACAAAGCGCCTACTAAAAGTTATGAATTGTACTATAAACCCCAAAACCAGTGAAGTCGGCAAGTTGCTTAAAAGGTAAACCAAAACAGAATACAATGATTTGCAAATCCTTTTCGACTTACATTCAATCGAATAGACTACAAAGACCAGATATTTGATGTTCCAACTGGAAAACTGATTTGGAATTTGATGCCTGCAACATGTTTCAAAAAAGCTGGCACAAGTGGCAAAAAAGACTGAGAAGGTTGAGGAATGCTCATCATCATAATAATAATAATGGATTATATTTATATCGCGCTTTTCTATTGTTAGATACTCAAAGCGCTCACAGAGAAGTGGGAACCCATCATTCATTCACACCTGGTGGTGGTAAGATACATCTGTAGCCACAGCTGCCCTGGGGTAGACTGACGGAAGCGTGGCTGCCAGTTTGCGCCTACGTCCCCTCCGACTACCACCCATCATTCATTCACGAGTGTGAGCGGCACCGGGGGCAAGGGTGAAGTGTCCTGCCCAAGGACACAACGGCAGCGATTTGGATGTTAATAGGTGGGAAGCGAACCTGCAATCCTCAGGTTTCTGGCCCGCCTCTCTACCCACTACGCCATGCCGCCTCATCAGACACTTATTTGGTACATTCCACAGGTGTGCAGGCTAATTGGGAACAGGCGGGTGCCATGATTGGGTATAAAAGCAGCTTCCGTGTAATGCTCAGTCATTCCGAAACAGGGATGGGGCGAAAGTCACCACTTTGTGAACAAATGCATGAGCAAATTGTCCAACAGTTTAAGAACAACATTTCTAAACGATTTATGGCAAATTATTTAAGGATTTCACCATCTACTGTCCGTAATATCATCAAAAGGTTCAGAGAATGTGGAGATATCACTGAACGTAAGCGGCAAGGCTGAAAACCAACATTGAATGCCCGTGACCTTCGATCTCTCAGGCGGTACTGCATCAAAAAGCGACATCAGTGTGTAAAGGATATCACCATGTGGGCTCAGTAACGCTTGAGAAAACCATTGTCAGTAACTACAGTTGGTCGCTACATCTGTAGGTGCAAGTTAAAACTCTACTATACAAAGCGAAAGCCATTTATCAACAAACACCCAGAAACGCTGGCGGCTTCGCTGGTTCTGAGCTCATCTAAGATGGACTGATGCAAAGTTGTGACGTCCAGACCTGTCTCCTATTGAAAATGTGTGGCGCAATATAAAGCCTAAAATACCACAGCGGAGACCCCGGACTGTTGAAGAACTTAAGCTGTACATCATGCAAGAATGGGAAATAATTCCATCTGCGAAAGCTTAAAACATTGGTCTACTCAGTTCCCAAATGTTTACTGAGTGTTGTTAAAAGGAAAGGCCATGTAACACAGTGGTAAAAATGCCCCTGTGCCAACTTTTTTGCAATGTGGTGCTGCCATTAAATTCTAAGTTGATGATTATTAAAAAAAAAAAAAAAAAAAAGTTTCTCTTGGTACATTAAATATATTGTCTTTGCAGTCTATACAATTGAATATAAGTTGAAAAGCATTTGCAAATCATTGTATTTTGTTTTTATTTACCATTAACACTATGTGCCAATTTCACCAGTTTTGGGTTTTGTACTTAGTTAGCAGGGGTCCAGGCGATACTACAAGCTGATTCGTTATACAATTTAAAGATACAAGGCTGGAAGAAATGACGCAAAGTAAACCATGCTTTCTTTCTTGATGCCCTCAGTCTCCTTTTAGATACATTTTCTCTCCTTACATTGTTCACTTGCATTGGTATGTTTGCTTTTCATTGGGACCGATGCGTCTTGTGACATACAGTATCTACTTTTAGCTGTGCTGCGTTCAAGAAAAGAAATACGATTCCAAAACGACTCCTGTCTTATTGATCTAATAAGTCTAATACTCTAGCTTGTTGGCAGGAACTACTTTCCTTCCGCCTCTTATTGTACTGTATGTATGTATCCATTTTAGTGATGACACAAGCCACTTTTCCCTGCAAGTATGTCTTGTAAACATCACTATAGTAAGATATTAGAACCGTAAATTCCGAACTATAATAGAATAGAATTGAATAGGAAGTACTTTATTGATCCATGGGTGAAATTCAGCACCACAGTTCACTCAAAATAGACAATAATAATAATAATAAATAATATATAACATATATTATATATATTATACATATTATATATTAATGATATAAATATATTCTACATTTAAGTGCGGTCAAGGAACATATGCATTATACAGTCTGATGGCTGTCGGTATGAATGACCTCCTGTGTTGCATTTTGGGAGTCTGAGCCTTCCACTGAACGTGCTCATTCTCTCCGTAAGGTCGGAGTGTAGTGGGTGGGAGGTGTTGTCCATAATGGCGTGGAGTTCTGCTAGACTTCTCCTCTCTGACACCACCGCCAGAGAGTCCAGCTCCTCTCCCACCAAGTTACTGGCCTTCTCTACCAACTTGTCCAGTCTGTTTGTGTCCCTCACTCTTAACCCGCTGCCCAACAAGCCACGGCATACAAGAAAGCGCCCGCAACAACCGACTTGTAAAACAACTTCAACATCTTTGTACAGACCTTGAAGAATCCTAGCCTCCTGAGTAAGTAAAAGGCGTCTGTCCCTTCTTGTAGAGGGCCTCAGCGTGTTTTGACCCATTCAGCTTGTTGTCCATGTGTACTCTAAGGTATTTATAATCCTCTACCATGTCCACATTGACCCCCCTGATGGAAACAGGGGTCGCCGGGGTACTCCTCCTCCTTCCCAGGTCCACAACCAGCTCCTTGGTCTTCGTCACATTGAGCTAGAGGCGATTCTTTCCACACCATGTGACACAGTCCTCCACCAGTACCCTGTATTCCTCATCATCACCATCCTCAATACACCCCACTATTGCAGAGTCATCAGAAAACTTCGGAAGGTGGCAGGACTCTGATTGATAGTAGAAATCGGTGGTGTAAATGGTGAAGAGGAAGGGGGAGAAGACTGTGCCTTGCGGGCCCCCGGTCTTGCTGACCAGCCTGTCAGACACACAGTCCTGCAGTTGCACGTACTGTGGTCTGTCAGTCAGGTAATCTACAACCCGGGACACCCAGGGGGCCTCCACCTGCATCCTCTCCAACTTCACACCCAGAAGCCCAGGCCATATGGTATCAAAAGCACTGGAGAAGTAAAAAAACATGACCCTCACACTGCTCGCAGTCTTGTCGAGGTGGGCGTGGGCTTGGTTCAGCAGGTAGAAGATGACTGCATCCTCCACTCCCAGTCAGGGCTGGTAGGCGAATTGGAATGGGTCCAGGTGGAGCTTGACCGTAGGGCAGAGTTGTTCCAAGACCAACCTCTCAATGGTCTTCATGATGTGGGAGGTTAGAGCCACCGGCCTGTAGTTCTTCGACGTGCTGGGTCACGTGCACTTGGGAATGGGGACCACGCATGAGGTTTTCCACAGTGTGGGGACTTTCTGCAGCCTAAGGCTCATGTTGAAGATGTGCTGGAGCACACCACGCAGCTGTGGGGTGCAGGCTTTGAGCACCCTGGGGCTCACACCGTCAGGACCCGCGGCCTTGCCTGTCTGTAAATTAAACCGCTACTTTTTTCCTACCCTTTCAACCCAGTGGCTTATAAAACGGTGCAGCTAATTGATGGATATTTTTTTCACTGATTGCAATAAAGCAAATAGTTTTTATTAAAAACATGTAAAGACTCTTAAATGGTGTGTTACTATGACGCCATCTTTTGGACGACTTTTCTCACTGCAGCGTGAATGCAAATTTCTGCTGGTCTAAGCTTTAAACCAGAAGTAGAAGTGCAATTCTGTCTACTAATGGTCCGTAGCATTTCTTCTTGTTTGGGTTCTTAATTCATCACTCCAAGCAACGTTTGCAATTTTTACAGTACAACATACTTATTAAACCGCCCCATGTGTGATGTCTGTAGGAGTCTTTTCATGCATATTTATCCATGCTATTGTAATGTAATGAAGCTAACATCGTTAGCATTAGCCAATATGCCAACACAAGAGTCTGTGTTAGTATTATCACCTTGCAACGGAAAATACTCTGAGGTGTTTTGTTGTTTGTGCTATGGCGCCATCTTTTGGACGAGTTGGCTCACTGCAGGTGCAACAGTGTCCTTCCATTTAGTGCTTTCAACCAGAAGTAGAAGTGCCGTTCTATCTTTCAGCTGTTCATAGTGTTTTTACCCTCGAAAGAATTCTGCATTCATAACTAGCTCCAAGCAACGTTTGTAAGTTTTACAATATAACTAAAACTGTCTATACTTACTAAGCCATCCCATGTGTGATGTTTGTAAAAGCGTTTTCATGCATATTTGTATGTGCCATCGTAATGTAATGATGTTAGCGCCGTTAGCATTAGTTAATATCCTAACACGTTTAGGAGTGCCTGTGTTAATATGACTAATTATTAAGTACGTAGCCAGCTAACCTCGCTCCTTCCTCTTGTTAAGCACCTTACGTTATTTTCTATTTTTTATCCTTCTCCTTCATTGCCTATTTATTGATGCCTTTCCTAACACTTGCCAGGGACCCGAGTCCAAATTGTGTACCATATATGTACAAATGTGTAGGAGTATGACAAAACCTTGAATTCTTTTTGTATTGTTTCACTTTCACGAATTCCTCAGTAAATTCTCCAAGACGTCACCGTGGAGTTATTGAGTCTGTTTAGCTGATTGGAGATTGGGTCCATGAAGACGACTTCTGTTTTGTTTGATCAGCCATTTTACTGCCGTGTAACGGACACCCTTTGCAAACAATTAAGGTATTTACATAAACATGTACAGCATCTTTGTGTGTAAATAACTCATTTAACAACATATATATTTGTGGCTTATACCCCTGTGTGGCTAATATATGGAAAACATTTTTTTTTCCTCGAAAGTGTAGTTGGTGCGGCTTAAATACGGTGCGCTGAATAGTCTGGAAAATATATTAACATAGAACAAACATACTTAACTTGATGTGTTTACTTGTCGGCTATGTATTATTTTTGTCTACCTGCGTAACTCACATGTACAACAGTAAACAATAAAACATTTTTTTTTAGCTGAAAAAAACTAATTATATAATGATCGTAATGACTAAACACACACACAAAAACATAAATCACAAAATAGCATCTGTATATATTAGGGCTGGGCAATATATCGATATACTCGATATATCGCGGATGTGTCTGTGCGATATAGAAAATGACTATATCGTGATATTTGACTATATGTTCTCACATAGTTGCTTTTAGTTATGGGCATTGTACTGCAGGCGTTTCTCAGTCTTTCTTGTCTCTCATTCTCACATAGACATTAAACAAGCGCACCTTCTTACATACGTCACATACTGTCACATTTGCAACGTCATACGCCCTCCCCAAGTAGAGATGTAGCTGCATGGGTAACATTAGCTGTGGTGCGTTGTGAGTGGTAATACCAGAGAGAGAAGGTGCGAATCTGGTAACAAATGGAGGAAGAATTAATACCCCAGAAAAACAGCAGGGGGTCCATCGTCTGGCGGTGGTTTGGCTTCAAGTGGGAATATGTTGAACAATTATGCGGCAAAAGCGTTGCTACAAAAAGTAGCAGCACTGCTAATTTGTAGTATCATTTGAAAAGTCACCCGGTATAGCAGGCGTGTCAAACTCAGATACAGAGTGGGCCAAAATTTAAAACTGAACAGAGCCACGGGGCAAGGTTGAACAAATTAACCTTTTAATAGGGACCCAAACAAGTTTTGCATTGAATGTTGAACAAGCAAGGCTTATATAACGTTATAGTGACATGTAAAATAGAGTTTACAAAAAAAATATCAATGGCATATCAAATAAAATTTAAATAAACATGAAATGCCTCTTTTCTATTTGCAGCCCATTGAGGTAAATATCAAAATAAAGTTTTTCCACAGGCTGATAATACATTTGCAAATAAAATAACAGTAACAAATTAATCAAACATTCAAGCCTTGAAGTAGCAAGAGAAAGTGCATGAGTAAAACCTTAATTATTGCTTGGGGGTGCATATTTGTAAGATTGATAAAGTTGTTTATACGGCCATCTTCAGTGTGACCTGTATGGCTGCTGAACAAGTATGCGTTGCATCCACTTGTGTGCGTGTGTGTGTAAAAGCTGCATATATTATGCGACTGGGTTGGCACGCTATTTCTATGTAGGAAAAGCAGACGTGACGACAGGTTGTAGAGGACGCTAAAGGCAGTGCCGTTAATACATGCCCCCAATATTGTCGTCCGGGTAGAAATGGGGAGAAATTCGGGAGAATGTTTACCCCGGGAGATTTTCGGGAGGGGCACCGAAATTTGGGAGCCTGGGAAAATCGGGAGGGTTGGCAAGTATGAGTATTAGTGGTGAGTATACGCTGCATAAAACCGGTGGGCCAGCTCTAATGTTACTTTCATACTGCCTCAAGGGCCAAGTGAAATTACACCTTGGGCCAAATTTGGCCCGCGGGCCAGAGTTTGACACCAACGCGCTAGAGAATGAGGAGTGTGTGAAACTGCAAGTCGACATCTCTGTTCGGTGCCACACCATCAAAAGGCCAAAGCAACAACTTCCAGATCAACACCGTATGAAAAAATATGAACAACAGAAGGCGATAACATCCGCTGGTACCTACCACATAGCGAAGGACATACGCTATTTGATTTCCTATTATGCAGCTCATAGTGCACTTTTAATTTAGTGTTGTTTTGATATGTCATCTTAGTGACATCATGCACACAAGTGCACTAATAGCTTGTTTAAAAATGTCTCTGACAATCTTGCACTTTCTGTTTTGAAATGACATGAATGTTTGTGCCACTGCTTAATAACTGTTTAATAAATACAGTTTTGGTCAATTGACTTAGTAATGATTTCTTTCTCTGCATGAAAGTTTAAAATGAGCATATATTAATGCAGTATGAAGAAGAATGTTTTAATGTAGACACATAGAATCATCATGCTGCTGTGATTGTATGCATCAAGTGTTCATTCAAGGCTAAGGCAAAATATCGAGATATTTGTCGTGTATCGTGACATTGCCCTAAAATATTGCGATATCAATAAAAGGCCATGTCGCCCATCCCTAGTCTATATGCCATCATTCATTTGCTGGTAGCTTCCTGTTCTGGTGAATTCATCAAGAAGTATCTCATCTGCCTCTTCTCTTATCCCCTCTCATTCCTAAGTAGTGGTTATGTAAGGGAGCAGAGCGCACGCCGGCAGCTTATTTACGTTCCCATGGGGATTAGAGGTAGGAGACAGGACATGGCGGCACCTGCGATTCCTGTGTGATATACACACATACAGTATGCACAGGGAACGGTGACACATTTTGTGGTCGGGACCCTCACATGATGCTGGACGTCGGAAAAAACACGAAAAACTATAAGATCTGTTAAGGAATGATCGTCGATATTTCATTTTTTTGTAGATTTATAGACTATTTTGCCCACAGAAAATGGAACATTGGGAATAAATCAAACAAAAAATAGAGATCTTTGAGGAGGAAAGATTTAAAAACTAAGGGTGTAATGGTACACAAAAAATGTGGTTCGGTACGTACCTCGGTTTAGAGGTCACGGTTCGGTTCATTTTCGGTACAGTAAGAAAACAAGAAAATGTAAATTTTTGGGTTATTTATTTACCAAATTTGTAAACAATGGCTTTATCCTTTTAACATTGGGAACACTATAATAATTCTACCTACGTTAATAGACATTAAACTGCCTCAAATTGTTGCACGGATTAAATAAAATAACAAAACTTTTCTTTTACATATAAAAAGTGCAACATTAAACAGTTTCAAGTCAACTCATTATGCTTATATTGTTATCAACATGTGAGAACAGGGACCCTGCCATTCAAAGATTTTCTGTCCATAAACACACACACACACACACACACACACACACACACACACACACACACACACACACACACACACACACACACACAGCAAAATGAGCTAACGTTACGCTAAAAGCTAATTCGCCTTCACCTCTAGCCAGAACTGCGAGCGAGTTTAACTTTGTAGAAGGTCAACGGGCTCATAGTGATGTTAGTAGTAGTTGAGTGGGAGGTGTTTATTATCATTTGGGGAGAGTACGCTGCCTTTTGCTCACCTGCTAAACACCTATCTGCTCGACGCTGTAGCATTTACTGCATGCGCTCTGAATACGCACTGCTGATTGGCTGTTACCGCTCAGAATACGCACTGCTGATTGGCTGTTACCGCTCAGAATACACACTGCTGATTGGCTGTTACCGCTACATATGTAACCCATCAGATGGTTGTGTGGGTGGGACAATGCTGGGTGCTGAGACAGAGGCAGGAGGCTTAGAAACTCGCTCGGTAAACCCCCATACCGGACCGAAACCCCCGTACCGAAACGGTTCAATACAAATACACGTACCGTTACACCCCTATTAAAAACAGATGTTATGGTTTCTATATTGCATTGAGTGGGTCAGTGAAATCATAGGCTTTTCCAGACTCTGCTTTTTGCATAGCAAAAATGTATGTTAAATCGATAGCGTACTCCTATGTATTTGGATCGTAGAAATGAAGATTGATTCATGTCTCGTTACTAGGGGTGTCACAAGTGGGAAGGGTAGTGAATTTTGTACTTCTATAGGCAACGACCAAATTCTGTCCGTACTATAGGGTATCGATTCACATAAAATCAAACGCTCCCATATTTTGGCACCTTTTTCGCATGTGATGTCACTTCCGGTTGCAGACTAAACAGACTCACGTAAACAATCAGTCAAGCAACACCCCGGGCATACTCAGCCGACCTCCCTCTGAGTAATATTGCAAATTTCAACAACAACAAAGCAAGTATGCTCGGTAGAAAACGCTTACAAATAAAGTAAGGCGCCACTCTTCCAAAATGGGTGAGCTTCATGCTAATTTACATTGGATTTGCCATAGACAGGTAACTATTAGCATTAGCATTTTTACATGGCGATTTCAACACCTAAATGTGGTAGTAAGAACTAGAACTAAAATAAATGTTACCATCTAGCAGCTGGTGTGTAATAGGCATAGTGCTTACAATATAAACACTTTGTAGAACGCAACATAACACATTCAGCTTCTTGGAAAAAGCTACTTTGTAGTTGGATAACCGATCTAATGTCTTGGAGTGCAACTGCATTGCAAATAAGAATAATGTCATCACAAAACAAGACATAACAACTGGACAGCACAGTTATCATAATCAGCTCATTTTAAGATTATAAATACAAAATATTATTGTTAAAGATTTATTAACACACATAAAGGTACCAAAAATTGGCACCGTTGAGTCCTGGTATCTTTTCCCAGGTATCAGGAATTGGTGCCGTATCGGTTCAAATGTGAACAGTACCCACCTCTAGTTACTAAATCTCATGAAATTCAAACTTGACAATATTTCTTGTTCGAGAAAAGCTGTTTCACACTACAAATACATTTTTTGGGTAATTTTAACAGTCAGAAGCATATCTGTCTGGCCGCAAGCAAGGAATTGCGCACACATCAAACCGGAAGCAAGCAACCAGCGTTAGCCTCGGCCTTCATTTGAGTGCCACAGCCAACACGGCGTGTGTGTAAGCAAGTCCAAGCAGGCGAAACTGTCAATCATGCAACTCGGAAAAAATTGATTGCTTCCCCCAGCAGCAAGACGCCACTGCAAGGAGCGCAGAGATAAGACATTACAGCTGAATCATTAACACTCATTTAATTCTATTTACTTTAAATGTGATAATTTTTAAATTTCCATTATGGAAACAAGTACAAAAGTGAAAAAACAGTCATCATTGTCGACGTCCCACTGGGGTGAGTTTTTCCTTGCCCTTATGTGGCCTCTACCGAGGATGTTGTTGTGGTTTGTGCAGCCCTTTGAGACACTTGTGATTTAGGGCTATATAAATAAACATTGACTGATTGTCCACTCCTTGTCTGTACGTCCTTGGAGCGCATCAAAGTTCTACTGTACGTGATCAGTTATTCTTGTGTCACAACGTTGTTGTGTTTGTGCAAGCGGGTTTACTGATAGCACAAAAAAAGCCTTAGCGGTTAGTGAATCATCAAATATTAACTTACAGCAACACAACAAGAGGAAGACAAACTGCTATCCGACTGAATCAAAGAGTGTTTGCTTTACTCTTGATCCAGTCTTAAAAGATAATATCACTTACACGCAATAACACACACATAAACACACACACACACACACACACACACTCCCTCTCTCTACACTTTACAGCCTTTTAGTGGTGAAGAAAACCGACTTGAGAGACAATATTTCTTCAGCAACAAAAGCACCCGAAGAAGAATATAATGCGACAAGTACACACATTGCACGCTTCATTTACTGTATTCAACGTGAGCTACTACCAAGTGTGCAATGGCCAGAGCAATATGGAGGCCCAAAAAGAAATGACTCCAGGTACAAAGAAGAGGGTACAAAGTGAGGATGATTGGTTGTGACAGCAAGTCCCACTGGTGTCTGATCACAGATTCCTCCTTAACCTCCCTTTCAACCTCCCACTGTAACCTCTGTCCTGCAGGCAAGTACTGCAAGTCCCAGCCAGGTCCTGCAGGCAGCATGAGGGCCACCTACGCAGGAAGCCAGCTCCATACTCTATAATGACAATTAATAATACATTCCCTACATCTGTACATGCAGTCCTTGTCATCAATTAATAACAACAATACATCACATTTATGGGGCACATTTCGAGTTTAAGTAAGTCGACCTACGAGGTTATTGGTTCTGTGACGGAGCTCGTAAACCTAAATACTAGGGGTGTAACGGTACGTGTATTTGTATTGAACCGTTTCGGTGCGGGGGTTTCGGTTCGGTTCGGAGGTGTACCGGACAAGTTTATACATGGACATATTAGGTAGCGCACCGCAGGTTGTGTAAACAATGCAAGGCACAGCACACGGCAGGCTAGCAGCGACCGGGCTAGGAAAAAATGCAAAAGCCAGAGCTGGAAGACCCCCCTGCCTTGTTAAAGGGGAACATTATCACCAGACCTATGTAAGTGCCAATATATACCTTGATGGTGCTGAAAAAAGACCATATATTTTTTTAACCGATTTCCGAACTCTAAATCGGTGAATTTTGGCAAATTAAACGCCTTTCTGTTTATTGCTCATGTGGTGATGACGTCAGAACGTGACGTCTCCGAGGTAGTACAGCCGCCATTTTCATTTTCAACACCGGGTCTCAGCTCTGTTATTTTCTGTTTTTTCGACTATTTTTTGGAACCTTGGAGACATCATGCCTCGTCGGTGTGTTGTCAGAGGGTGTAACAACACTAACAGGGAGGAATTCAAGTTGCACCACTGGCCCGAAGATGCGAAAGTGTCTGCCGCCAGACCCCCATTGAATGTACCAGAGTGTCTCCACATTTTACCGGCGATGACCGACATGGCACAGAGATGTATGGATAACCTGCAGATGCATTTGCAACGATAAAGTCAACGAAATCACAAAGGTGAGTTTTGTTGATGTTGACTTATGTGCTAATCAGACATATTTGGTTGCGGCGTGACTGCCAGCTAATCGATGCTAACATGCTATGCTAATCGATGCTAACATGCTATGCTAATCGATGCTAACATGCTATTTACCGGTGGTGCTAAGGCAGACATGGCACAGAGATGTATGGATAACCTGCAGATGCATTTGCAACGATAAAGTCAACGAAATCACAAAGGTGAGTTTTGTTGATGTTGACTTATGTGCCAATCAGACATATTTGGTTGTGGCGTGACTGCCAGCTAATCGATGCTAACATGCTACGCTAATCAATGCTGACATGCTATTTACCGGCGGTGCTAAGGCAGACATGGTACAGAGATGTATGGATAACCTGCAGATGCATTTGCAACGATAAAGTCAACAAAATCACAAAGGTGAGTTTTGTTGATGTTGACTGCCAGCTAATCGATGCTAACATGCTACGCTAATCGATGCTGACATGCTATTTACCAGCGGTGCTAAAGCAGACATTGCACAGAGATGTATAAATAACCTGCAGATGCATTTGCAACTATATTACGTTTCCTTCCACCCACATTTAATGTGAAAAAAACACTTACCAATCGACGGATTTAAGTTGCTCCAGTATCACAAGATGCGAAAGTCCTGATCATTTGGTCCGCACATTTTACCGACGATGCTAACGCAGATATTCGGCCATGCTATGGCTATGAATAGCGTCAATAGCTATTCGCTCAATAGCTTCAGTTCCTTCTTCAATACTTTCATACTCCAACCATCCGTTTCAATACATGCTTAATCTGTTGAATCGCTTAAACCGCTGAAATCCGAGTCTGAATCCGAGCTAATGTCGCTATATCTTGCTGTGGTATCTGCCATTGTTTGTGTACATTGGCAGCACTGTATGACGTCACAGGGAAATGGATAGTCGCATCGCAAATAGCGAAAATCAAGCACTTTAAAGTTTTTTTTTTTTTAGGGATATTCCGGAACCGGTAAAATTTTGAAAAAAACTTAAAAAAATACAACAAGCCACTGGGAACTGATTTTTATTGTTTTTAACCCTTTGAAAATTGTGATACTGTTCCCCTTTAACATCTCCCGTTTCGGAACACTTTGGCTGCGCGGTGCGATACAAAAATGGAGGACGGAGGTTTGCTGACATTGTTAAGCAGCAGTAGGGTACGCTTCTGCCAACACGTCAAACATGCTAACTCCTTTGAAGCGTCACCACCACATTCAAGCAGCCTCTCTTCGGCGAGTCAGGCAGGGCTGAAGCAATAACAAATGTTTTTATAGCAGCGGATTTAAGACCATCCATCCAGCCATCCATTTCCTACCGCTTGTCCCGTTCGGGGTCGCAGGGGGTTGCTGTATTGCATTAAAAACTAGATTTTGACCCACTTCTATGGTGGAAGAAAAATAAGCCCATATATCCTCTTACTGCCAAGTTAGTCAGGCTGGGGGCTGTTGATGAACGTGGACCCCGACTTAAACAAGTTGAAAAACTTATTGGGGTGTTTGCATTCAGTGGTCAATTGTAGGGAATATATACTGTACTGTGCAACTACTAATAAAAGTCTTAATCAATAAATCAAGAAGAGCACTTTTTTATGTAGAAAGGTTTTGTTAAGAAACCATTCTGAGCCTTATCTTATTTAGTTTTTATTTTATATTTGTTGAGCACATTAACCGTGGCAATGGACCCTGTGTGTATATGTATGTTATGCCATTGTTTACAAATTTGGTAAATAAATAACCCCAAAATGTATATTTTGTTGTTTTCTTACGGTACCGAAAATGAACCGAACCATGACCTCTAAACCGAGGCACTTACCAAACCGAAATTTTTGTGTACCGTTACAACCCTACTAAACCCACCCACTAAATTTTCGGAGAATAAATATTTTTACATATATTAGCTGCATCGGACTATAAGCTGCAGATGTACACGTTGTGCAATTAGTTATTTACACAGAAATATTCTGTAAATGTTTATTTACAAACCTTAATTGTTTCACGTAACACGGCAGTAAAACAGCTGATCAGACAAAACAGAAGTCATCATCATGGACCCACTGGCTGTGGAAGCCAGCTCTCCAATCAGCTAAACAGACTCAATAACTCCACACTGACGTTTTGGTGAATTTGTCAAACAACATAAAAAGGATTCAAGGTTTCAAGGAGGTTCATTTGTCATACTCGTACACTTTTGCACACAGATGGTACAAAATTTGGACTTCGGACCCGGCAAGTATTAGGAGAGGCAGTATTAATAAGCAATACAGGAGAACGAAAATTAATTTAAAATTACATAAGGTGCTTAACAAGAGGAAGGAGCGAGATTAGCTGGCCACATAATTAATAATTATTCAGACTAACACAGGCACTCTTAAATGTGTTATGATATTAGCTAATGCTAAAAAAGCTAGCATCATTACATTACATTATACAAGGGTTGGAATTTGGGGGTATGTGGTTTAGTAAGTATAAACAGTTTTAGTTATATTGTAAAACTTACAAATGTTGCTTGGAGTTATGAAAAAAGAATACATTTGAGTACAGAACAGCACGCTCTCATTCTTTTCAGGTCAGTTTAGGAAGGTTTAGCAGTTTTCTCTTTAAACACCACCCGTGACGTCAGCTTTACAGATGCCATGTAAGCACTAAAAAAAGGTGAAGACAGCGGTACTTCGTTACACAACCATGCAGTGACACCATCGGTCGCTTGTTTTATTTGAAGAGCGGCGTTTAATCGATACGAGACGCACCGGGTGAATAATGGCGGCCCCAGGAAGGACAAAGTGACGCTTCCCGACAAAAGACGCAAGCAATCACGCTATGCAAGAATCGGGATGGTGTCACAGTTTTTGTTCTCAAAAGAAGTATTTAGGATTCTGGACTGCGCCTTTTTTGTGTTTTAAAGTAAACTCGCCTCCTTTATGTAGGAAGCTGATTTATTAGCTGCCATCTTAACAAGAGACCTGCTGCTTTCTCACAGGCTCCCGATGGACCCATGCAGGTGAGTAGGGGCCAGCAATCAAGTGGTAAAAGCAACAACGCATCAGAGTAGGACACAGTGTTGAGCAAGAAGTGCAACATTTTGATCGTACTTTCTTGCGGCTTATAAAACCGGTTCGGAAAATTTATGGATATTTCTTCGCTGATTCGTATCCGACAAATAGTTTCCATAAACACCGACAAACAAACTGAAGTGGTGTGTTACGGTTTGTGCTGTGGCGCCATCTTTTGGACGAGCTTGCTCAGTGCAGGTACTGCGACTTGAAAATGTACTTTTTATTCGTCCATGGCGTTTCTGCTATACTTACCAACCCTCACGATTTTTCCGGGAGACTCCCGGATTCCAAAAATCTCCCGGGGCAACCATTCTACCGAATTTCTCCGGACTTTCAACCGGACAACAATATTGGGGGCGTGCCTTAAAGGCACTGTATTCAGCGTCCTCTACAACTGATTGTCACGTCCGCTTTTCCTCCATACAAACAGCATCTCGACCCAGTCACATAATACATGCGGCTTAAACAGACACACATAAATGAATGCAAGCATACTTGGTCAACACCCATACGGGTCACACTGAGGGTGGTCGTATAAACAACTTTAACACTGTTACAAATATGCGCCACTCTGTGAACCCACACCAAACAAGAATGACAAACACATTTCGGCAGAACATATGCACCGTAACACAACAGAACAAATACCCAGAAAATCTTGCAGCACTAACTCCTCCGGGACGCTACAATATACACCCCGGCTACCACCAATCCCCGGCCTCCCATCTCCCGAATTCGGAGGTCTCAAGGGTGGCAAGTATGGTTTCTGCTCGGAAAGATTCTTCATTCATCACGCTAAGCAACCGTTGTAATTTTTATACTATAACTAAAACAATTCATACTTAGTAAACAGTTCCATGTGTGATGTCTGTAGGAGTGTTTCCATGCATGTTTGTACAAGCTATTATAATTTACTCAAGCTAGCATCGTTAGTATTACCGGATATGCTAACACGTTTACAAGTGCCTGTATTAGAATTATTAACTTACAATGGCATTCCAGTTTCATGAATTCACCAAAACGTCACGGTGAACTTATTGAGTCTGTTTAGTTGATTCGAGAGCAAGCTTCCACAGCTAGTGGGTCCATGACATGACTTCTGTTTTGTTTGATCAGCCGTTTTACGGACACGGTTTGAAAACAATTATGGCATGTAAATAAACATTTACAAAATCTTTGGTACCTGTATTAATCTGTGGCTTATAGTTCAGTGCGGCTAATATATGTAAACATATTTATATCTTCCAAAATTTAGTGGGTGCGGTTTAAATACTGGTGTGCTCAATATCCTGGAAAAATACGATACCAACTCACCTTTCCTTTGGAGAACATGTGTCAAACTCAAGGCCCGGGGGACAAATTTGGCCCACTACATTATTTTATGTGGCCCACGAAAACGAGAAAAAATATGCATTAAAAATATATCTGTTCTTTTGACATTAAAAATAATGTACTGCATGCAATTGTATATCTTTTAAAATGCAAATTGTCAAAATATTAAATTATCATGTATTGCAAAAATATTTTTTGTTAAAATAAAGACAAATATTGTACTTAAATATCTGCTTGACTAATGATCTCAAAAAACATTTTCAATCAAATTGTACACTGTAAAATTGAAATTAGATTTTACGATTAAATTCTGCCGACTGAGATTTTCACCGTAAAATCAACTTTGGTACTGTATTTTTCCATATACAGTAAGATACTAAAAACATTTACAAAACAACCAAAATAATTAAAAAAAAACAAGATTTTACGGTAAAAAAAACAAACAAATTGGCAGCCATGTTGCATGAACTTTACCGCTAAAACGGTAGTATTGTTTCTCCATTCTATTCCATTTATTAAATTTTTTTTATATAATGTAAAAACCCCACTGCTTCCACTGTAAAATTCTGGTGACTGAGCTGCCAGTTTTCAAAGTAAAATTCTGATATTTTTTCGTAGCTAATGTAAAAAAATATATCGTTAATGTATTATATATACAGTGGAGCAAAAAAGTATTTAGTCAGCCACCGATTGTGCAAGTTCTCCCACTTAAAATGATGACAGAGGTCTGTAATTTTCATCATAGGTACACTTCAACTGTGAGAGACAGAATGTGAAAAAAAATCCAGGAATTTACATGGTAGGAATTTTTAAGAATTTATTTGTAAATTATGTTGGAAAATAAGTATTTGGTTAACCATTCAAAGCTCTCACTGATGGAAGGAGGTTTTGGCTCAAAATCTCACGATACATGGCCCCATTCATTCTTTCCTTAACACGGATCAATAGTCCTGTCCCCTTAGCAGAAAAACAGCCCCAAAGCATGTTTCCACCCCCATGCTTCACAGTAGTTATGGTGTTCATGGGATGCAACTCAGTATTCTTCTTCCTCCAAACACGACGAGTTGAGTTTGTACCAAAAAGTTCTATTTTGGTTTCATCTGACCACATAACATTCTCCCAATCCTCTGCTGTATCATCCATGTATCCATTTTGGTATAAACTCAACTCGTCGTGTTTGGAGGAAGAAGAATACAGAGTTGCAACCCAAGAACACCACACCTACTGTGAAGCATGGGAGTGGAAACGTCATGCTTTGGGGCTGTTTTTCTGCTAAGGGGACAGGACGATTGATCCATGTTAAGGAAAGAATTAATGGGGCCATGTATCGTGAGATTTTGAGCCAAAACCTCCTTCCATCAGTGAGAGCTTTGAATGGTTGACCAAATACTTATTTTCCACCATAATTTACAAATAAATTATTTAAAATTCCTACAATGTGAATTCCTGTTTTTTTTTTCACATTCTGTCTCTCACAGTTGCAGTGTACCTATGATGAAAATTACAGACCTCTGTCATCATTTTAAGTGGGAGAACTTGCACAATCGGTGGCTGACTAAATACTTTTTTGCCCCACTGTATATGCATGTATATTCATATATTTCTCATTGTTAAAAGCAGCCCTCTGAGAGCAACCATAACTGCGATGTGGCCCTCAATGAAAACGAGTTTGACACCCCTGCTTTAGAGTCATGAAGGTAACCTAATGACCTAAAAAAGCACTTGTTCTATTCCAGGGTAAAGTCCCTTAGCGCTGTCTCTTGACGGGGACGAGGAGAGAGGAAGGCATCAGGAGTGCGGCGGTTGAGGACACTTCCCACGCCGTGATGCCGAGGGTGGTTGAGAGGAGGGAAGTGGTCTTATTCCCCGACTCCAATGCTCACTGACACATTTAAAAAGAAGCAATATGGCGAATGGCGCCGTCAATTAACCCAGATTTAGTCAGCGGGAATCATGCGGTGTGCTCATTGATCTATGTGGCCCCCAGTTATTGTAAATATGGACGTGAACATGTTTACATAACGATGTTGACCTCGTAAGTCCGCTTCTTTTTTTACTTTAGAAACGACACGGTTGGCGTTAATGCAATTTTTGTGTCTTTACGCAGTGTAATCAGAAAAGACCCAAATTTCCGGAAGTCTGCGCGTCCATGGGATGAGGATTTTTTTTTTTACTGACTCCCAGGTGTTATTGTTTTGGTCATGGACATCTGGACATCCACCATGCTATTAACACTCTTGAACATGCTAACGCTCCCTCTTCTAATTTGCCCACTCACCCCACATACCGCCATTCTTAAAGGGGAACACACACACAGCTTATGGTCATCACCAAGCCTTCTTCCTCCAAATACGACGAGTTGAGTTTATACCAAAATGGATACATGGATGATACAGCTGAGGATTGGGAGAATGTCATGTGGTCAGATGAAACCAAAATAGAACTTTTTGGGGGAGGAAACTTCGTGCTTTGGGGCTGTTTTTCTGCTAAGGGGACAGTACGATTGATCCGTGTTAAGGAAAGAATGAATGGGGCCATGTATCGTGAGATTTTGAGCCAAAACCTCCTTCCATCAGTGAGAGTTTTGAATGGTTGACCAAATACTTATTTTCCACCATAATTTACAAATAAATTCTTTAAAATTCCTACAATGTGAATTCCTGGATTTTTTTTTCACATTCTGTCTCTCACAGTTGAAGTGTACCTATGATGAAAATTACAGACCTCTGTCATCATTTTAAGTGGGAGAACTTGCACAATCGGTGGCTGACTAAATACTTTTTGCCCCACTGTAGAATGTGAGATATTACAGGATAATGCATACATTTTTTAAGCATTTGTTTTCAAAATGCTTACAAAAAAGTGGGACCCCCAATATTTACTATGGGACCACATTTTAATGACTTGATGGGGTCCCTGCAGCCAACACTGAACAGTGTTTCTAAACATCCACTGAAACAGGACACCTTGTAATATTTGTACTGTTTGTTAGCTTGTTTTAGGATACCGGGGATCAATCAATCAATCAAAGTTTATTTATATAGCCCTTAATCACTAGTGTCAATGAGATGATGGAATACACCATCAAATATTGGTGCCAAAGTATTTGTGCAATCAAAGTTATCTTTCCACCGGTTACCTAATAACAATTGGGACACGTACAAATTCAATAATTGGAAGGACTCAAAATACTCTACCAAGTCAATGCACATGGTGGCAAAATGTAGACATTGCTTATAAATGATTTTGTATTAAGAAGTGTTGGCACAAATAAACATGCTGAATCTCATATTTCTAGAGATGGAATCCCGCCAGTCCTACTGGAAACCGATTTACGTAAAATCCAACGGAGCCATGTTTCTGTACCTGAGTTGCGTTTGACGTCACGCCCGTCTTCGCACTACGGCACTTGGCGATTACGCCAGAAGCACTGAGAGCCGGCTTAGCCAAACTAACTGTAGGTGTTGCAATTTTCAGTGCCAAAAAAAGAAATTGACTCAGAAAACACTCCAACATAAGTTCAGTAAAGCTCTGCTGGCTTGATGCTGATATATATTGGCTTTGCTGGTGAAATCCGACTGATTAGCATTAGCAATTTTACATGACACATTTGTTAATAAAAACTATGACAAAGATGCACATTACAATCAAACAGCTGCTGCATATAAGTACAATACTTACAGAATTAACACTTTTTAGGGCACAACAAAAACCCAAAACCGCACACTATAATCTATACAGTACTGCAATCTAATGTCTTGGACTTGCAACTGCAACTTAATGTCTTAATTGCAAATGAGACTCAGGAATGTGATAATAAAACAAAATATAGACACCTATACTGCCGAAAGTGTTTGGGTTCAATATGATGTCGGTCCACCTTTTGAAGCTATTTCAGCTTCAAGTCTTCTTGGAAGGCAATCCACAAGGTTGCGGAGTGTGTTTATAGAAATCTTCGACCTATCTTCAAAAGCGCATTGGTGAGGTCACACACTAGAGATGCGCGGATAGGCAATTATATCATCCGCAACCGCCTCACTAAAGTCGTCATCCACCCGCAATCCACCCGAACCAACATTTTATCAAAGCCACACCCGCCCGTTGTTATATATCTAATATAGACGATGCAAGGCATTAGTGAGGTTAGACAGTGTAACTCCCTCCAAGTAGCACAGACACAATGGCTTTCTTGACCTGATTTATTTGAAGGCTTACTTTCCCTTCAAATTCACAGTAAAACTGTAATAAATAAAGCACGTTGCAAACGTAAAAATAATAACATGCACAGCATGTGGATCAAACATTTTACCAAGTAAAATACCAACAAATTACAAACAAATACCTCGTTGGCCATACCCGGAAGTAGCTTCCTTACATCCGTCGACGGACCAAACGAGACACTTCAAAATAAAAGTATGCCCACATACTGTTTCAAAGAGTGCTGCTCGTTTTTCGTATGTGGGTAAGAACATTTAACTATTTATAAATGGTTGATTTCTATAGGCTAGTAAGGTAAAGTGTTGTAGCTGACAAGTTTGGGCTACCTTGCTTCTGCAGCCTTCATCAGAGGTGTCACGTGATGTTAGCGTGACGTTGTCAGTGACGTGTTATTAGGATTGTACCATCAAGAATTGTGAGGTACAACACTTTACCTACTAGCCTGTAGAAATCAACCATTTATAAATACACGTCAGTAGGCTAAATGAACCTCTTCAACATAACATTTAACTATGTATAATGTAGCGGCTGGCTACGGGGTGTTAGCCAATGACTTTGGCTGGGGGGCGGGACTTCCAGGAGAGATAAGGAAGTGACGTTGTCAACAGGAAGTGAGAGTTCGAGTAGTCCCGGGAAAAGCGTTAGAGACATGAGAGCTGTTGTGTGGTTGTATTACATCTTGTGCAATAAAGACAAGACAAACGGAGAAGTTTTATGAGCCTACATTCCTGGAATTATTACAATATATAATTCCAAATTGGTTCAACCGCCACCCGCCCGAATCTATTTAAAATCTATTTTTTCGTCATGTCACCCGCCGACCCGCGGTTCATCCGCGGACTCCGCAGTTGTGACCGCAAACCGCGCATCTCTATCACACACTGATGTTGGTCGAGAAGGCTCTCAGTCTCCGTTCTAATTCATTCCAAAGGTGTTCTGTCTGGATCAGGTCCGGTGGCCATGGATGAATTGCTGGCTGTCCGGGGTGGACCGCTCGCCTGTGCATCGGTTGGGGACATCTCTGCGCTGCTGACCTGTCTTGGTTTGGGATTAGGGTTGGGTATCGAGTATCGATTGGAACCGGGACTAACTTTCCAATTCTCCCGGAATCGTTCAAAAGTTTAAATTTCGATTCCTAGTTTTGATACCCAGTCTGATTACCGGATAAAAAGAATAAATCCGCCGACCGGAAGAAAAAGCCGCTGAACACCAACGAAGAAGCGCCCACTGCTGGAAGTGTTAGCATATCCGAGCCTATGTAGCCGAGCGAGTCAGTCCAGCATGGATAGCGGGCGTCGACGGTCGAAAGTGTGGCTTCATTTTACTAAAAAAAATGAAATATCTGCAAAATGCAACACGTGCGACAGGACTGTTTCGTGCTTGGGAGGGTGCACGTCGAACATGATGAAGCACCTCCGAGTTCATGGAGTACAAACAAATGCGTGTCCCGTCTTCGACGCGCTGCGCCGACCATCCTCTGCCTCTTCCTCTGACTCCGGCTCCGACGCCCAGCCTGGCACCTCGGTGACTGCACTGCAGTCCGAATCCGGTAAGTAAAACAATATATATGCAATAAATAATGTGTTTTGCGCCAACGTTGAGGCAGCTAACAAATTAGCCCGCGTATTTTTTCATAGACAATTTACAACCTGCTAGCCAGGCTCTGCCATGTGCTCAGCGTACTCCGTTCACCGTAGCGGCAATGGGAAAGATGTCGATGCCACAGACGGAAGAGTGCCACAGAAAGGTCACTGCACACATAATCAAAAGACTGCATCCCTTTTCAGAGGTGGAATCTCCAACATTTAGGTTAGTTAAGCAATAACCTTTAGAGCTAAGCTAATTGATACTGGGCTAAACAGTAACAGCAACATTAAATATTTGTTTATGTTTGCAGGGATATGGTGAAAACTCTCAACTCAAAATACATACCACCTTCCAGGGAAACACTTCCTGGCAAACACATTGATCCCGGCATGGTACAAGAAGAATCGGAATCGAGAATAGTCAGGAATCGGAATCGAAAAAAAAAGAATCGGAATCGTTCGAATTCAAACGATACCCAACCCTACTTGGGATGGTCTCCTGGTGGCCCCATTATGGACTGGACTGTCACTATTATGTTAGAACCACTATGGACTGGACTTTCACAATATTATGTTGGACCCGTTCAACATCCATTGCTTTCGGTTTCCCCTAGAGATATGCGGTCCTCTCCAAGGTTTCTCAGAGTCATTGTCATCAACGTCCCACTGGGGTGAGTTTTTCCTTGCCCTTATGTGGGCTCTGTACCGCAGATGTCGTTGTGGCTTGTGCAGCCCTTTGAGACACTTGTGATTTAGGGCTATATACATAAACATTGATTGATTGATTGAATGATACTTGTAGGAAACATCGCAATGGAGGACATCTATGTTTGCTTGTCGCTGTCAAAGGTGTGTGTCATCGACTTGCATTATCACCATATTACTATTTTTTTCCCCCTTAATTTATATCACTGGATCGGTCCGCAGCCGAGTGTGAAGCGACCGGAATGAGAATCAGCACCTCCAAGTCCGAGTCCATGGTTCTCACCCGGAAAAGGGTGGAATACCATCTCCGGGTTGGGGAGGAGACCCTGCCCCAAGTGGAGGAGTTCAAGTAAGTACCTAGGAGTCTTGTTCACGAGTGAGGGAAGAGTGGATCGTGAGATCGACAGGCGGATCGGTGCGGCGTCTTCAGTGATGCGGATGTTGTACCGATCCGTTGTGGTGAAGAAGGAGCTGAGCCGGAAGGCAAAGCTCTCAATTTACCGGTCGATCTACGTTCCCATCCTCACCTATGGTCATGAGCTTTGGGTCATGACCGAAAGGATAAGATCACGGGTACAAGCGGCCGAAATGAGTTTCCTCCGCCGTGTGGCGGGACTCTCCCTTAGAGATAGGGTGAGAAGCTCTGTCATCCGGGAGGAGCTCAAAGTAAAGCCGCTGCTCCTTCACATCGAGAGGAGCCAGATGAGGTGATTCGGGCATCTGGTCAGGATGCCACCCGGACGCCTTTAGGGCACGTCCAACCGGTAGGAGGCCACGGGGAAGACCCAGGACACGTTGGGAAGACTATGTCTCTCGGCTGGCCTGGGAACGCCTCGGGATCCCCCGGGAAGAGCTAGACGAAGTGGCTGGGGAGAGGGAAGTCTGGGTTTCCCTGCTTAGGCTGTTGCCCCCGCGACCCGACCTCGGATAAGCGGAAGAAGATGGATGGAATTTATATCATACATTGTCTATATTGCACTAGCTTAGTTAATACCGATGCTCTTTGTCCCCGCCGACGATAGGAGCCTCCGCGGTTAAATGAATAGAGGTATCTTCTTAGCATTATAGCAAATTTGTGGCGTGTTGCGTGCACTGACAAAGCACCACAGACAGCGGCATCACGAGTGTGCACAATTGGTGCACGGAACTATTTTCTGTTGGAGGACTGAAGGAAACCTCGAGAGGGGGAAAAAAAAAACAAAAAAAAAACATGTCAGGTGAGCAGTAATAGCGGAGCAGAAAAGTGAGGTGATGACAAGGCAGAGTGAAAGAGCAGTCAGGAGATGGATGCTTGCAAGAGAGCCAAGAGGAAAATCCTCCAGTTCAATCCCCTGAGTGTTTTTTTTTTTTGTTGGTTTATGAGTCATATGTGAGATTTGCTGCCGGATGCATTTTAATGGCAGAGAGAAAGGCTTCTTTTTTGGATGAACTGGTTGATTTGTTGAACAACTTTTGGGCTAAGTAGCCAATCAGCTGTCTCCTTTCATGCACGCTTTTAATTTAGTCGTAGTCAAATTCAAGTCATCTACCGTATTTTTCGGAGTATAAGTCGCACCTGCCGAAAATGCATAATAAAGAAGGAAAAAAAAAACGTATATAAGTCGCACTGGAGTAAAAGTGGCATTTTTGGGGGAAATTTATTTGATAAAACCCGACACCAAGAATAGACATTTGAAAGGCAATTGAGAATAAATAAAGAATAGTGAACAACAGGCTGAATAAGTGTACGTTATATGACGCATAAATAACCAACTGAGAAGGTGCCTGGTATGTTAACGTAACATATTATGGTAAGAGTCATTCAAATAACTATAACATATAGAACATGCTATACGTTTACCAAACAATCTGTCACTCCTAATCGATAAATCCCATGAAATCTTATAAGTCTAGTCTCTTACGTAAATGAGCTAAATAATATGATTTGATATTTTACGGTAATGTGTTAATAAATTCACACACAAGTTGCTCCTGATTATAAGTCGCACCCCTGGCCAAACTATGAAAAAAAATGCGACTTATAGTCCGAAAAATACGGTAAATGGATTTAGTTTTAGTCAACAAATTTACACAACATTTTAGTCGGCTAAAAAACAATACATTTAGTCGACTGAAATATAATGTATAAAAAGTAAGGCCTTTTTAAGGTTTGTTTGAAAGCACCTTAATTTAGACTACCTGCTTTTATTTATTTGGCCTTTCATTTGTTAGTAAATATCCGCTTAAAATAAATAAACAAATAGGAAACACTACATGAAATTTCTCCGCTTTAAAAGTTGTCATGACTTTAGCTGTACTGTACCTTTAGATCAGTGGTAAGGAACCTATGGCTCTCGAGCCAGATGTGGCTCTTTTCATGACTGCATCTGGCACTCAGATAAATCTTAGGTGGCGTTGCTTAAAGGGGAACATTATCACCAGACCTATGTAAGCGTCAATAACCTTGATGTTGCAGAAAAAAGACCATATATATTTTTTAACTGATTTTCGAACTCTAAATGGGTGAATTTTGGCGAATTAAACGCCTTTCTATTTATCACTCTCGGAGCGATGACATCATAACATGACGTCACCTAGGTAATAAAGCCGCCATTTTCTCAAACACGTTACAAACACCGGGTGTCGGCTCTGTTATTTTCCATTTTTTCGACTGTTTTACGTACCTTGGAGACATCATGCCTCGTCGGTGTGTTGTCGGAGGGTGTAACAACACTAACAGGGAGGGATTGAAGTTGCACCACTGGCCCAAAGATGCGAAAGTGGCAAGAAATTGGACGAAATTTGTTCAAAATACGAGGGTGCGGGGAAAGCCGACGAAAAGGTCAGTCGTTTGTTCCGCACACTTTACCGACAAAAGCTATGCTACTACAGAGATGACAAGATTGTGTGGATATCCTGCGACACTCAAAGCAGATGCATTTCCAACGATAAAGTCAAAGAAATCTTCCGCCAGACCCCCATTGAATGTGCCGGAGTGTCTGCACATTTTACCGGCGGTGCTAAGGCAGACATGGCACAGAGATGTATGGATAACCTGCAGATGCATTTCCAACAATAAAGTCAACAAAATCACAAAGGTGAGTTTTGTTGATGTTGTTGACTTATTTGCTAATCAGACATATTTGGTCGCGGCATGACTGCCAGCTAATCGATGCTAACATGCTATTTAGGCTAGCTGTATGTACATTTGTAGCTATATTTGCATCCAGCGTTTCCCTCCACCCACATTTAATGCGAAACAAACACTTACCAATCAACTGATTTAAGTTGATCCAGTGTCACAAGATGCGAAAGTCCTGATCGTTTGGTCTGCACATTTTACCGGCGATGCTAAGGCAGACATGGCCGAATAGCGTCAATGGCTATTCGCTCAATAGCTTCTGTTTCTTCTTCAATTTGGTTTTCGCTATCTGCCTCTTGACTCCAACCATCCGTTTCAATACATGTGTAATCTGTTGAATCGCTTAAGCCGCTGAAATCCGAGTCTGAATCCGAACTAATGTCGCTATATCTTGCTGTGCTATCCGCCATTTGTTTGTATTGGCATTACTGGATGACGTCACGGGAAACCGGACGGTGGCTTCACAGATAGCGAAAATCAGGCACTTTAAAGGCTTTTTTCTGGATATTCCGGGATGGGTAAAATTTTTCAAAAAACTTCGAAAAATAAAATAAGCCACTGGGAACTGATTTTATTGGTTTTAACCCTTCTGAAATTGTGATAATGTTCCCCTTTAACACGATAAGTAATTAATAATTCCGCTGGTAATCACAGTGTTAAAAATAACGTTTAAAATATAAAACATTGTCATGCATTTTAATCCATCCATCTGTTTCTATCGCACCTGTTCAAGAAGTCGCATTAACGGTCAAAATGTTTTATTTATTATTGGCTACCTTCAGAATAACGATGTTATTAAAAAGAATAAGAGATGCACGCATTTAGTTGTTGTAATCAGGGAAAGTCCAAATAAAAGAGGAGGTGTAGAATTCTCTTGTCAGAGCGTGGGACAACATTGTGCAAGGGGACAGGTCTAGGCGTTTCTCCTCCATCTATCCATCCATCTTCTTCCGCTTCTCCGAGGTCGGGTCGCGGGGGCAACAGCCTAAGCAGGGAAACCCAGACTTCCCTTTCCCCAGCCACTTCGTCTTGCTCTTCCCGGGGGATCCCGAGGCGTTCCCAGGCCAGCCGGGAGACATAGTCTTCCCAACGTGTCCTGGGTCTTCCCCGTGGCCTCCTACCGGTTGGACGTGCCCTAAACACCTCCCTAGGGAGGCGTTCGGGTGGCATCCTGACCAGATGCCCGAACCACCTCATCTGGCTCCTCTCGATGTGGAGGAGCAGCGGCTTTACTTTGAGCTCCTCCCGGATGGCAGAGCTTCTCACCCTATCTCTAAGGGAGAGCCCCGCCACCCGGCGGAGGAAACTCATTTCGGCCGTTTGTACCCGTGATCTTATCCTTTCGGTCATGACCCAAAGCTCATGACCATAGGTGAGGATGGGAACGTAGATCGACCGGTAAATTGAGAGCTTTGCCTTCCGGCTCAGCTCCTTCTTTACCACAACGGATCGGTACAACGTCCGCATTACTGAAGACGCCGCACAGATCCGCCTGTCGATCTCACGGTCCACTCTTCCCTCACTCGCGAATAAGACTCCTAGGTACTTGAACTCCTCCACTTGGGGCAGGGTCTCCTCCCCAACCTGGAGATGGCACTCCACCCTTTTCCGGGCGAGAACCATGGACTCGGACTTGGAGGTGCTGATTTTCATTCCGGTCGCTTCACACTCGGCTGCAAACCGATCCAGTGAGAGCTGAAGATCCCGGCCAGATGAAGCCATCAGGACCACATCATCTGCAAACAGCAGAGACCCAATCCTGCGGTCACCAAACCGGAACCCCTCAACGCCTTGACTGCGCCTAGAAATTCTGTCCATAAAAGTTATGAACAGAATCGGTGACAAAGGACAGCCTTGGCGGAGTCCAACCCTCACTGGAAATGTGTTCGACTTACTGCCGGCAATGCGGACCAAGCTCTGGCACTGATCGTACAGGGAGCGGACCGCCGCAATAAGACAGTCCGATACCCCATACTCTCTGAGCACTCCCCACAGGACTTCCCGAGGGACACGGTCGAATGCCTTCTCCAAGTCCACAAAGCACATGTAGACTGGTTGGGCAAACTCCCATGCACCCTCAAGAACCCTGCCGAGAGTATAGAGCTGGTCCACAGTTCCACAACCAGGACGAAAACCACACTGTTCCTCCTGAATCCGAGGTTCGACTATCCGGCGTAGCCTCCTCTCCAGTACACCTGAATAAACCTTACCGGGAAGGCTGAGGAGTGTGATCCCACGATAGTTGGAACACACCCTGCGGTCCCCCTTCTTAAAGAGAGGAACCACCACCCCGGTCTGCCATTCCAGAGGTACCGCCCCCGATGTCCACGCGATGCTGCAGAGTCTTGTCAAACAAGACAGCCCCACAGCATCCAGAGCCTTAAGGAACTCCGGGCGGATCTCGTCCACCCCCGGGGCCTTGCCACCAAGGAGATTTTTAACTACCTCAGCGACCTCAGCCCCAGAAATAGGAGAGTCCACCACAGATTCCCCAGGCACTGCTTCCTCATAGGAAGACGTGTTGGTGGGATTGAGGAGGTCTTCGAAGTATTCCTTCCACCTATCCACAACATCCGCAGTTGAGGTCAGCAGAACACCATCCGCACCATACACGGTGTTGATAGTGCACTGCTTCCCCTTCCTGAGGCGGCGGACGGTGGTCCAGAATCGCTTCGAAGCCGTCCGGAAGTCGTTTTCCATGGCTTCCCCGAACTCCTCCCATGTCCGAGTTTTTGCCTCAGCGACCGCTGAAGCCGCACACCGCTTGGCCTGTCGGTACCTGTCCACTGCCTCCGGAGTCCTATGAGCCAAAAGGATCCGATAGGACTCCTTCTTCAGCTTGACGGCATCCCTCACCGCTGGTGTCCACCAAGGGGTTTTAGGATTGCCGCCCCGACAGGCACCAACTACCTTGCGGCCACAGCTCCGATCAGCCGCCTCCACAATAGAGGTGCGGAACATGGTCCACTCGGACTCAATGTCCAGCACCTCCCTCGTGACATGTTCAAAGTTCTTCCGGAGGTGGGAATTGAAACTTTCTCTGACAGGAGACTCTGCCAGACGTTCCCAGCAGACCCTCACAATGCGTTTGGGCCTGCCAGGTCGGTCCGGCATCCCCCCCCACCATCGCAGCCAACTCACCACCAGGTGGTGATCGGTAGAAAGCTCCGCCCCTCTCCACCCGAGTGTCCAAAACATAAGGCCGCAAATCCGATGACACAACTACAAAGTCGATCATGAAACTGCGGCCTAGGGTGTCCTGGTGCCAAGTGCACATATGGACACCCTTATGTTTGAACATGGTGTTTGTAATGGACAAATTGTGACGAGCACAAAAGTCCAATAACTCGGGTTCAGGTCCGGGCGGCCATTCTTCCCAATCACGCCTCTCCAGGTTTCACTGTCGTTGCCAACGTGAGGGTTGAAGTCCCCCAGTAAGACAAGGGAATCACCCGGGGGAGCACTCTCCAGTACTCCCTCGAGTGTACCCAAAAAGGGTGGGTACTCTGAACTGCTGTTTGGTGCGTAAGCACAAACAACAGTCAGGACCCGTCCCCCCACCCGAAGGCGGAGGGAGGCTACCCTTTCGTCCACTGGGTTGAATTCCAACGTGCAGGCTTTAAGCCGGGGGGCAACCAGAATTGCCACCCCAGCCCGTCGCCTCTCACTGTCGGCAACGCCAGAGTGGAAGAGGGTCCAGTCCCTCTCGAGAGAAGTGGTTCCAGAGCCCTTGCTGTGCGTCGAAGTGAGTCCTACTATATCCAGCCGGAACTTCTCCACTTCGCGCACTAGCTCAGGCTCTTTCCCCCCCAGTGAGGTGACGTTCCACGTCCCAAGAGCTAGCTTCTGTAGCCGAGGATCGGACCGCCAAGTGCCCTGCCTTCGGCTGCCGCCCAGCTCACAATGCACCCGACCTCTATGGCCCCTGCTATGGGTGGTGAGCCCATTGGAGGGGTGACCCACGTTGCCTCTTCGGGCTGTGCCCGGCCGGGCCCCACGGGAACAGGCCCGGCCTGTTGCTTCTTGTCTGTTTAATAGATGTCATCAGTGTTTGAAGTTGACAGTTGTATCCAGTGTTAAAAATATATGTCTCTCACAGAAATACATTTTAAAATATTTTGCTTTCATGGCTCTCTCAGCCAAAAAGGTTCCTGACCCCTGCTTTAAATAGACAATCAGAGAAAATTACTTGATCTTTTTTTGTAAAGAAGTAATACGGTATAGGGATTCCTCCAGCTTGCCAATATGCATGTGGCGGTGGGGGCGTTGTCAATATGATTTACCCTCTTTAGCGCCGGCATAGTGGCTTCCTGGATCTTTTTCAAAATTGTATAAAAATGAAAAAGATGCTAGAAAAAATATTGAAAAAGCATTGAAACTTAGGCAAAGCTATGCAGAACGAAACTAAAACTGAACTGGCTACAAAATAAACAAAAACAGAATGCTGGACGACAGCAAAGACTTACTGTGCAGCAACGAAGGCGTCCACAATGTACATCCGAACATGACATGACAATCAACAATGTCCCCACAAAGAAGGATAAAAACAACTGAAATATTCTTGATTTCTAAAACAAAGTGGATGCGGGAAATATTGCTCAAACAAAGACATGAAACTGCTCCAGGAAAATATTTTTTTAAAATTAGAAAAAGCCACCAAAATAGGAGCGCAAGACAATAACTAAATCATTACACGCAGGAAAACAGCAAATAACTCAAAATAAGTCTCAACGTGGTGTGACAGGTCGTGACAGTACACCTACTTTGAGACAAGACCTAGATTGATACAGTACATGGAATTTGAGAAAATACTTATATTGATGCATGCTTGATTATGGTTTAGAGCAGGGATCTCAAACTCACTTGCCCTGGGGGCCACTTGATGGAGAGTCTGGGTGAGGTTGGGCCGCAAGAAAAGATTCCCTAAAAAAAAATGTTGCATAGTCCTCAGCATGTCCATTCATCCATCCATCCATCATCTTCCACGGTGGAAGAGGGGTTAGTGAGTCTGCCTCACAATACGAAGGTCCTGAGTAGTCCTGGGTTCAATCCCAGGCTCGGGATCTTTCTGTGTGGAGTTTGCATGTTCTCCCCCTGACTACGTGGGTTCCCTCCGGGTACTCCGGCTTCCTCCCACCTCCAAAGACATGCACCTGGGGATAGGTTGATTGGCAACACTAAATGGGCCCTAGTGTGTGAATGTGAGTGTGAATGTTGTGTCACCTCATTCACACTCACCACCTCATCGCCACCCTGCGATGAGGTGGGGACTTGTACAGGGTTTACGCCGCCTTCCGCCCGAATGTAGCTGAAATAGGCAACAGCGCCCCTCGCGACCCCAAAAGGGAATAAGCGGTAGGAAATGGATGGACGGATTAATGTTGGGGCCGCAAAATAACGTCTCGTGGGCTGCAATTGGCCCACGGGCCACGTGTCTTAGACCCCAGGTTTAGAGTCATATCCAACAATTGCGACAAAAACTTTTTACTGTTAACTGAGTTTCGTTTTTTAATGATTTCTGCTGGTGGTGTGCATGCCTCTGGATGTTTTCAACGCCAAAAATGTGCTTTGGCTCAAAAAGGGTTGAAAAACACTGGCCTACAGCAGTGGTTCTCAAATGGGGGTACACGTACCCCTGGGGGTACTTAAAGGTATTCCAATGGGGTACGTGAGATTTTTTTTTTTAAATATTCTAAAATTAGCAACAATTCAAAAATCCTTTAGAAATATATTTACTTCAACGAAATATGAATGTAAGTTCATAAACTATGAAAAAAATGCAACAATGCAATATTCATTTTTATGGACATGTTCCATAAATATTGATGTTAAAGATTTCTTTTTTTGTGAAGAAATGTTTAGAATTAAGTTCATGAATCCAGATGGATCTCTATTACAATCCCCAAAGAGGGCACTTTAAGTTGAAAATTACTTCTATGTGTAGAAATCGTTATTTATAATTGAATCACTTGTTTATTTTTCAAAAAGTTTTTAGTTATTTTTATATCTTTTTTCCAAAGAATTCAAGAAAGACCACTACAAATGAGCAATATTTTGCACTGTTATACAATTTAATAAATCAGAAACTGATGACATAGTGCTGTATTTTACTTCTTTATCTCTTTTTTTTCAACCAAAAATGCTTTTAGGGGGGTACATCACTGAAAAAAGGTTGAGAACCACTGGCCTAGAGAACTTCTCTCTGGTCCAACATCAGTGACGTGTCACCTGAAAAATGGGCAGAAAGTCCCATAGAATGTGTTGCATCTAGAAAAGATGCACCATCTTCATGCCACCTCCTGCCTTTGTACTATGGTCAATATTAGGCATGCAAATTTGACTCTTAGTGCGACACGTTTACCGTAATAGCAGATCAATATTGAAATGATCAGGTCCCGAGAGACCCGATTATGGGCCTGAAGTCACCGTCTTCCGCTGTGGCGTGTACGTGCGAGCTGCGATCCCACAATAATGGCGTGGCAGGACCATTAGCGCCGTGCCATCATCCCGCAGCTAAATCATTCATAAGCTGCCGGTGCTGGATCAAAGTCGGTCCATTAAGGAAGCATTGAAGGACACGCCCCCACCAGCGCAGACGGCGTGTTTATGGACGTGCAGCCGGCTGTGATCCAGCGCAATTAGGAAGAGGCGCCGAGGGCGCGCGAGCATACGAGTATGCATGTATTCCTCGGAGGTTGCTCTCAACACAGTCTTTGCTCTCCAATAATGTGCTGAGATCACGATTTAAGAACGGCGATGGGTGGATCGCGCATGTGCGGAGAGCGGGAGTCCGTCCAAGGCTGTATGGATAATGAATGGAGCGGTGCTGTATTTACAGAGCGGGTCACGTGACACAGCTGGATATTTAACATTGGGGCTGTCAAAGTAACAAAAAAAACTGTGAACTTGTCACTTTTCAACTTATATTCAGCTGTGATTCTACTTAGCGAAACACTTTGTCCATTTGTCGAAGGAAAGTCAACGAGAATGTGAACACCAGTGGATGTGATTAAAAAAAAAGGTAGCATATGCTTTGTGTTACCTGGCCGTCGAGGGAAAACTCTGGAAAACGGCGAATGCTTTTGGACTGGCAAAGCAGACTGTTATCAGTTAATGTCTGCCATGTATGTCGCAGACTCAACATCTAGGTCCAGAGTACATATTCACCAAAAAGGAATGGACAATGAAGGTCATCAATCAATCAATCAATCAATGTTTATTTATATAGCCCTAAATCACAAATGTCTCAAAGGACTGTACAAACCACTACGACTACAACATCCTCAGAAGAACCCACATAAGGGCAAGGAAAACTCACACCCAGTGGGCAAGGAGAACTCACACCCAGTGGGACGCCAGTGACAATAATGACTATGAGGAAGCTTGGAGAGGACCTCAAATGTGGCCAACCCCCCCCTCCCCCTCTAGGGGACCGAAAGCAATGGATGTCGAGCGGGTCCAACATGATACTGTGAAAGTTCAATCCATAGTGGCTCCAACACAGCCGCGAGAGTTCAGTTCAAAGCGGATCCAAGACCGCAACGAGAGTCCCGTCCACAGGAAACCCTCCCAAGCGGAGTCGGATCAGCAGCGTAGAGATGTCCCCAACCGATACACAGGTGAGCGGTCCAACCTGGGTCCCGACTCTGAACAGCCAGTACTTCATCCATGGCCATCGGACCGGACCCCCTCCACAAGGGAGGGGGGGACTGAGGAGGAAAAAAGAAACAAAGCGGCAGATCAACTGGTCTAAAAAGGTCTATTTAAAGGCTAGAGTATACAAATGAGTTTTAAGGTGAGACTTAAATGCTTCTACTGAGGTGGCATCTCGAACTGTTACCGGGAGGGCATTCCAGAGTACTGGAGCCCTAACGGAATACGCTCTATAGCCCGCAGACTTTTTTTGGCCTTTAGGAATCACTAATAAGCCGGAGTCCTTTGAACGCAGATTTTTTGCCGGGACATATGGTACAATACAATCGGCAAGATAGGATGGCGCTTGACCGTGTAGTATTTTATACGTAAGGTGAAGGCAAAAGATTGAGGAGTGTCCTGAGCAGATATCTAGATTCCTAGTTTGATTGATGTAAAATGTTCTGTATCACATTGTTTATGTGTCTAATAAAGATTTGATTAATTTATGATGTCTCAGGTATGATTCACTACAATAGGGCCCCACAGCACACTGGATTCCAGTTAATTGAAATACCACAACTAGAGATGTCCGATAATGGCTTTTTTGCCGATATCTGATATTGTCCAACTCTTAATTACCGATTCCGATATCAACCGATACCGATATATACAGTCGTGGAATTAACACATTATTATGCCTTATTTTGTTGTGATGCCCCGCTGGATGCATTAAACAGTGTAACAAGGTTTTCCCAAAATAAATCAACTCAAGTTATGGAAAAAAATGCCAACATGGCACTGCCATATTTAGTATTGAAGTCACAAAGTGCATTATTTCTTTTAACATGCCTCAAAACAGCAGCTTGGAATTTGGGACATGCTTTTCCTGAGATAATCCTAATACCCATTACAACTATGGGAAATACTATACTTTGACTTTCACAAAGTGCATTATTTATTATTTTTTTTTTTTTAAACATGCCTCAAAACAACAGCTACAAAAACAATGAAGGCACACAGCTTCAGTCCAGATGATGCTAGAGTAATAAAGTAAAAAATAACATAGTTCCTCATTTAGTGCAAGACTGCCTGGCATATTGTATAACAGGAAATTATAAACCGGGCTCAATCTTAACAGCCGATATGGGCATCTACATTAACTATATGATTGGCCTGAGAAGCTGGACAGGACAAAAATAATAATAATTAAAAAAAAAAATTACTTTATGAAACCGGTACCGATAATTTCCGATGTTACATTTCTAAAGCATATATCGGCCGATAATATCGTCAGTCTGATATTATCGGACATCTCTAACCACAACACTGGATATTGTTTAGATAAGTTACATTTAATTGAAGAACTTGCACACAAAGCAACACTGGAGGTGACTATGACGTGCGCATTTTCAGCGCATACGTATTAGGTCGAGTTGCGCTGGCCGCCGGAGGGGGGGGAGGGTCATAAACGGTGGCATTGTTGTGTGTGGACAGGGATAAAGTTAGGTGGGATTTACCCTGGATAACCTTATCCAGTCTAAGAGCACACAATAGCTTCTTTGCTGTAAGACAATCTGCTCGTTAGAATTAAAGCTACAGACGCACTGATCAGCAAACCCTGCACGAATTGCCAGCGCTGACAACAGTCCTGCATGAATATATGTTTAAAGGGGAACATTATCACAATTTCAGAAGGGTTAAAACCAATAAAAATCAGTTCCCAGTGGCTTATTTTATTTTTTGAAGTTTTTTTTTTTAATTTTACCCATCCCGGAATATCCCTAAATAAAGCTTTAAAGTGCCTGATTTTCGCAATCAGTGAAGCCATCGTCCATTTTCCTGTGACGTCATCCAGTGATGCCACAGCAAGATATAGCGACAATAGCTTGGATTCACACTCTGATTTCAGCGGCTTAAGCGATTCAACAGATTATGCATGTATTGAAACGGATGGTTGGAGTAAAGAGGCAGATAGCGAAAACGAAATTGAAGAAGAAACTGAAGCAATTGAGCGAATAGCTATTGACGCTACTCAGCCATGTCTGCCTTAGCATCGCCGGTAAAATGTGCAGACCAAACGATCAGGACTTTCGCATCTTGTGACACTGGATCAACTTAAATCCATCGATTGGTAAGTGTTTGTTTGGCATTAAATGTGGGTGGAGGGAAACGCTGGATGGAAATATAGTTTCAAATGTACATACAGCTAGCCTAAATAGCATGTTATCATCGATTAGCCGGCAGTCATGCTGGGACCAAATATGTCTGATTAGCACATAAGTCAACAACATCAACAAAACTCACCTTTGTGATTTCGTTGACTTTATTGTTGGAAATGCATCTGCAGGTTATCCATACATCTCTGTGCCATGTCTGCCTTAGCATCGCCGGTAAAATGTGCAGACACTCCGGCGCATTCAATGGGGGTCTGGCGGCAGATTTCATTGACTTTATCGTTGGAAATGCATCTGCTTTGAGTGTCGCAGGATATCCACACAATCCTGCCATCTCTGTAGTAGCATAGCTTTCGTCGGTAAAGTGTGCGGAACAAACGACTGAGCATTTCGTCGACTTTCCCCACACCCTCGTATTTTGAACAAATTTCCTCCAATTTCTTGCCACTTTTGCATCTTTGGGCCAGTGGTGCAACTTGAATCCCTCCCTGTTAGTGTTGTTACACCCTCCGACAACACACCGACGAGGCATGATGTCTCCAAGGTTCCAGAAAATAGTCGAAAAAATGGAAAATAACAGAGCTGAGACCCGGTGTTTGTAATGTGTTTGAGAAAAAGGCGGCTTTATTACCTAGGTGACGTCACGTTCTGATGTCATCGCTCCAAGAGCGATAAATAGAAAGGCGTTTAATTCGCCAAAATTCACCCATTTAGAGTTCGGGAATCGGTTAAAAAAATATATTGTCTTTTTTCTGCAACATCAAGGTATATATTGACACTTACATAGGTCTGGTGATAATGTTCCCCTTTAAGTATCGTGCCCATTTGACCATCCTACCACTACCACTTGTTCTCATTACGTCCTTCTTTGTCTCCTTGTCCTTCTTTTTAACGGGCAATGCTGAGAATTAAAAGTGTACGACGTCTCCTCAGCCAGCAATTACTGATGAGGGAAGGGATCCTCGCAGCACGCACACTCGCACACTCACACTCACAAATGTCTGCCACTTGCAGCTGAAGTTTGTGAGCAGTGTTACGTAAGAAGGCTTACCACTAAAGTGCGCGTGAAATATGAGGAGACAGGATGGAAACTTCTACCCCCCCCCCCCCCCCCACACACACACACACGCTCTGACTCATCTGAACCTCAGCAGACCCGACCGAGAGTGCGAGCTGTCCTTCAGGGAGCGCGTGGAAGCAGGAAGCACGGGCGCCGGGGCCCACGCGGGCAGGTGAGGTTTGAGCGCGAGATCATTAACTTTTATAGACTGCGGTGTGAGCCGCGAGGAAATGACCGGGCCATCGCGCTGACTGACGCCACAAAAAAGTACGCACACATGCTTCTTGATGCTGCACCCTCTCAATTATAACCCAAAGCATCTTTTTGAATGATACCAATATTTTGGTACCAATACTAAAATTATTTTGGTACTTTAAAAATGTTCTAAATATAGGGGACCACAAACAAATTGCCTTATTGGCTTTATTTGAACAAAAAATCTTACGGAACATTAAACATATGTTTATTATTGCAATTTAGTCCTTAAATAAAATAGTGAACATACAAGACAACTTTGTCTTTTATTAGTAACTAAACAAACAAAGGCTCCTAATTAGTCTGCTGACATATGCAGTAACATATTGTGTCATTTATCATTGTATTATTTTGTCAACATTATAAAGTACAAGGTGTGAAAAATAATTATTAATCTACTAGTTCATTTACTGTTAATATTTGCTTACTTTCTGTTTTAACATGTTCTATCTACACTTCTGTTCAAATGTAATTATCACTTATTCTACTGCTGTCTGATACTTTACATTAGTTTTGGATGATACCACAAATTCGGGTATTTATCCGATACCAGGTTGTTACAGGATCATACATTGGTCATATTCACAGTTCTCATGTGTCCAGGGACATATTTTCATAAATTGAAAAAATAACGAAAGATGTTGTGATGCCCAAAAATATCGACGTAATCATAGTAGTATCGACTAAATACGCTTCTGGACTTGATATCATTACAGTGGATGTTAGGTGTAGATTCACCAATGGCGTTTGTTTACATTTTGATGCCGGTGAGCTACAGCGTATAGTGAAGCATGTTTAGCTATTCCTCGTCCTGCAGGGATGATATTTGTAAGAAACTTACTTTATTTGTTGCCATGGAGACAAGGATTAGTGATTTAGAAGTACTTAAAACACTGCAGACTACGGATGGACTTTAGCCGCTAGCTAGCTAGCCATGTCGTAAAGCATCTCTTCCTGAGGACGTTTCAGTGTTATTACTTCACCTTTATCGGAGTTTGCTGCTAGCGGGGTGTATAAAATAGTCATGAAGTTTCATGAATACAAAGGATTCTGGGTATTTGTTGTGTTGCGTTTATGTTGTGTTACTGTGAGAATGTTCTCCCGAAATGTGTTTGTTGTTCTTGTTTGCTGTGGCTTCACAGCGTGGCGCATATTACTAAGAGTGTTAAAATTGTTTATATCACAACCATTAGTGTACTCTGTGTCACCCAGTATGCCTTGCAGTCGTGTGCCTGTTGCCGCGGAAGACACACACAACATGATGCTGGACTGACAAGCAGATCATACATGTTGTAGAAGGCGACAAAGCCAATGGCATCATAACACGCCCTGATACTTATTATCTGGGTGACTGCCGGCAGTCATTCTAGAGAATATTAGCGTCTCCTATTGTCTTCTTTGCTTTATGACACGGGTCTTAAATGGCTCTTTGAATGGCAAAGAATACTGATCCCAGAACCATGTATATCAAATATTTCCGGTTGGTTCAACCGCCACCCGCCAGAATCTAATTAAAATCTATATTTTCGTCATGTCAACCGCCCGACCCGCGGTTTATCCGCGGACTCCGCGGATGATACCCAAACCGCGCATCTCTAGTCTGCTTGTAAGTACTCCGTGTGCGCGTGCTGCCGAACATGCTCCTCTGCTTGTAAACCAGCAATGACATGACGTGACTTCGACGTGGGCGCGGGACCGGTACATTTCAGAGACGGTATAGTACCGAAAATGATTCATTAGTATTGCGGTACTATACTAATACCGGTATACCGTACAACCCTACACAATTCTATATAAATGACATTTGTAAAGTTACAAAGAACTTAAAGTTAGTATTAGTTGCAGATGACACAACTGCATTTTGTTCAGGAGAGAACACACAGAAGCTAATACGAATAATAACAGAAGAAATTAACAAATTAAAAAGAGTTTTTGACAAAAAAACACTATCATTGAATCTCAGTAAAAATAAAATAATGCTATTTGTTAATAGTAGAAGAGAAAGTCAAATACCCTTAGGGACGGCGTGGCAAAGTTGGTAGAGTGGCTGTGCAAGCAATCTGAGGGTTATTGGTTCAATCCCCACCTTCTACCATCCTAGTCACGTCTGTTGTGTCCTTGGGCAAGACACCTCACCCTTGCTCCTGACGAGTGCCTTGCATGGCAGCTCCCACCATCAGTGTGTGAATGTGTGTGTGAATGGGCAAATGTGGAAATAGTGTCAAAGCGCTTTGGGCTCCTTAAAAAGGGGTAGAAAAGCGCAATATAAGTACAACCCCTTTACCATAGACAAGAGTAAATATTGAAAGGGTAAAAAAAAACATTTCGGGGTGTAATAATAGATGATAAAATTAACTGATGATTGTAAAAAAATATACAACAAAGTAGCAAGAAACACGTCAATAATAAACAAAGAAAAACATGTTCCAGACCAAAAATCTCTTCATAGTCTTGACTACTCACTAGTGTTACCATATCGGAGTTATTGAGCAGAAATATGGGGAAACAACTACAAATGTGCACTTGTTACAAAAAAGATCAATTAAAATAATACATAATGTTGGATACAGAGAACAAACTAATCCTTTATTGAATCACAAATATTGAAATTCAACAATTTGGTGCATTTGCAAACAGCTAAAATGATGTATACAGCAAACTATAACCTGCCACCCAAGAACGTACAACAATTCTTCTAAAAAGAAAAGACAAATATAAGGCTGGAAATGAAAACCTCATTTAAAACATTTGTATGCACGTGCAACATTTAATAACTTTAGTATATCTGTATGTGGAATTTAATTATGAAATGGATTAATCAAAGAAAGAAAAGCACCAATTTGATTCAATTTAAGAGACTGTTCAAACAACAAGTGTTTACAAAGTACACAGAACAATAATTATGACGAAGCTCTTGAACCCTTTTTTTTAATCTTATTAATTATATATTTTTTTATTGAGACAAATATAATTCATTTATTTAATATTTGTTTAGCCCTGCGATGAGGCGGCGACTTATCCAGGGTGTACTCCGCCTTTCGCCCGAATGCAGCTGAGATAGGCGCCAGCGCCCCCCGCGACCCCAGAAGGGAATAAGTGGTAGAATAATGGATGGATGGATACTTGTTTACTTAATATGGTATATTGTTTGTTTATTATTTATTTGTTCACTGTTACGTTACAGAGAACAAGAAAATAGGATAAAATTGCTATGGTGTGAAAATGGGTAGAATTAAATAAGTTCAGCTTCTTCCTACTCCTTATGTGGGCTCTGTACCACGGATGTCGTTGTGGCTTGTGCAGCCCTTTGAGACACTTGTGATTTAGGATCACATAATTAAACATTGATTGATTGATTGATTGAACTCTTCCGGAACGCTACAATATACGCTATCCCCCCCCCCAACTCCGCCCACCTCAACCTCCTCATGCTCTCTCAGTGAGAGCATGTCCCAAATTCCAAGCGGCTGTTTTGAAGCATGTTAAAAAAAATAATGCTCTTTGTTACTTCAATAATAAATATGGCAGTGCCATGTTGGCATTTTTTTTCCATAACTTGAATTAATTTATTTTGGAAAACCTTGTTACATTGTTTAATGCAGTGGTTCTCAACCTTTTTTCAGTGATGTAACCCCTGTGAACATTTTTTCAATTCAAGTACCCCCTAATCAGAGCAAAGCATTTTTGGTTGAAAAAAAAGAGATAAAGAAGTAAAATACAGAACTATGTCATCAGTTTCTGATTAATTAAATTGTATAACATTGCAAAGATATTGCTCATTTGTAGTGGTCTTTCTTGAACTATTTGGAAAAAAAGTTATTTATAACAAAAAATTTGTTGAAAAATAAACAAGTGATTCGATTAAAAAAATAAAGATTTCTACACATAGAAGTAATCATCAACTTAAAGTGCCCTATTTGGGGATTGTAATAGAGACCCATCTGGATTCATGAACTTAATTCTAAACATTTCTTCACAAAAAAAAAAAAATCTTTAACATCAATATTTATGGAACATGTCCACAAAAAAATCTAGCTGTCAACACTGAATATTGCATTGTTGCATTTCTTTTCACAGTATATGAATTTACATTCATATTTTCTTGAAGTATTATTCAATAAATATATGTATAAAGGATTTTTGAATTGTTGCTATTTCTAGAATATTTAAAAAAAATCTCACGTACCCCTTGGCATACCTTCAAGTACCCCCAGGGGTACGCGTACCCCCATTTGAGAACCACTGGTTTAATGCATCCAGCGAGGCATCACAACAAAATTAGGCATAATAATCTGTTAATTCCACAACTGTAATATATCGGTATCGGTTAATGTCGGTATCTGTAATTAAGAGTTGGACAATATCGAAATATCGGTAAGAAAGCCCTTATCGGACATCTCTAAAAATAAAATGATTAAAAAAACGTTTAAAAAAAACGAAAAAAACGTTTAAAAAAAACGAGATGGCTTACACCTAATAAATGGTCCTGACTGCAATTGAGTAAATAAACACCCTCGTCTTCTTTTGTGTCTTGTTCCCTCCACGCAACATTAACCACTGATTGGTGAAAAGACAAACTCATGCTTTGTTTGGTAAGAATCCAGAACACTTCATCATCTTAATGTGCTACACTGATAATCAAACGTTCACTGGATCTTATTGATACACTGCAGCGCCTGTGTGTGTGTGTGTGTGTGTGTGTGTGTGTGTGTGTGTAGTGGCGCAGGAAGTCTTTCATTTCAATCTCCTCTCCTTATTTCGGCAGATCATGATGGTTTGTGGTCAGTGTGATAGAGTCGGGTGGCTTTAGTGGGATCTTAAGTGGGTGTGTGTGGGGGGGGGATATCCTCAGCTCTTTTCCACTCCGCTGCTCCAGATTGCGTTTTATGGCGGCCCTCCTGACACCCCAATGTCACTCATCTACAGCCTAAATATGAGCATTGTCTGCGGCACTATGCAAATATGATGAGCAGTCTTTTTTTCCCCCCTCCTTCTTGTGAATCACGGTGATTTGAATGGCCATGACAGCTTCGCAGCCCTCTTGGGCTCTTTTATTACTAGCATCGTTTTTAATGATGTGCCTCTCCCACGTCCGTGATGCCGCGCTGGACTGGAAATGTGAGAGGCCGAGAGCCAACAAATTAGACCGAGCGAAAGACGCTAAAGCTGGTAATCAGCCTCTGTTTTTCATTTCATACCACTTCATTAATTAAGAACAAAAACACTTGATAGACTTGTATCTGCTTTTACGAATAGGGGAGGAATTAGGCACCAAAAATCCCTTCTCTATTATTTTTTGTGTCTAGTCTTCCACACTAACGCAGTGTTTTTCAACCTTTTTTGAGGCAAAGCACATCCATCCATCCATCCATCCATCTTCTTCCGCTTAGCCGAGGTCGGGTTGCGGGGGAAGCAGCCTAAGCAGGGAAGCCCAGACTTCCCTCTCCCCAGCCACTTCGTCTAGCTCTTCCCGGGGGATCCCGAGGCGTTCCCAGGCCAGCCAGGAGACATAGTATTCCAAACGTGTCCTGGGTCTTCCCCGTGGCCTCCTACCGGTTGGACGTGCCCTAAACATCTCCCTGGGGAGGCGTTCGGGTGGCATCCTGACCAGATGCCCGAACCACCTCATCTGGCTCCTCTCGATGTGGAGGAGCAGCAGCTTTACTTTGAGCTCCTCCCGGATGACAGAGCTTCTAAGGGAGAGCCCCACCACCCGGCGGAGGAAACTCATTTCAGCCGCTTGTACCCGTGATCTTATCCTTTCGGTCATGACCCAAAGCTCATGACCATAGGTGAGGATGGGAACGTAGATCAACCGGTAAATTGAGAGCTTTGCCTTCCGGCTCAGCTCCTTCTTCACCACAACGGATCGATACAACGTCCGCATTACTGAAGACGAGTGAGGGAAGAGTGGATCGTGAGATCGACAGGCGGATCGGTGCGGCAAGGCACATATTTTGCATTTAAAAAATCTGGAGGCACAGCACCAGCAGAAAACGATAAAAAATGAAACTCCACCAGGTCTTTGTGCCTTATTTTGAGTTTGTTGGTGTTTTCCTGTGTGTAGTGCTTTAGTTCTTGTCTTGCGCCATTATTTTGGTGGCCCTACCTGTTTTGTTGGTGTTTTCCTTTGAGCGCTATTCCGCGCGCCTGCCTTGTGTTAGCAAGCAAGGCTATTTACGTTGTTGCTATCTTTGTGTGGACATTGTTGATTGTCATGTCATGTACGGATGTACTTTGTGGACGCCGTAGGTTTTTGCTGTCGTCCAGCATTCTGTGTCTGTTTACTTTGTAGTAGGGCTGGGCGATATATAGAATATACCCGATATATCGCGAGTTTGTCTCTGTGCGATATAGAAAATTACTATATCGTGATATTCGAGTATACGTCCTCATGCAGTTGCTTTTAGCTGTGGGCAATACACTACAGACGGGCAGCACGGTGGAAGAAGGGTTAGTGCGTTTGCCTCATAATACGAAAGTTCTGAGTAGTCCGGAGTTCAATCCCAGGCTTGGGATTTTTCTGTGTGGAGTTTGCATGTTCTCCCCGTGACTGCGTGGGTTCCCTCCGGATACTTCGGCTTCTTCCCACTTCCAAAGACATGCACCTGGGGATAGGTTGATTGGCAACACTAAATTGGCCCTAGTGTGTGAATGTGAGTGTGAATGTTGTCTGTATCTGTGTTGGCCCTGTGATGAGATGGCAACTTGTCCACGGTGTACACCGCCTTTCGCCCGATTGTAGCTCAGATAGGCTTCAACCCCCCCCCGTGACCCTGAAGGGAATAAGTGGTAGAAAATGGATGGATGGCATTACACTACAGACATTTTTCACTCTTTCTTAAAAAAGCGCACCGTTTTACATACGTCACTTACCGACGCGCGTGCAAAGGCATACGCCCTCGCAGAGAAGAGAGGTAGCGACATGGGTAACATTAGCTGTGATGCTAGCGGAGCGCTGCGAGTGGTAATACGAGCGAAATAAGGTGCATATCTAGTAACAAACGAAGGAAGAATTAATTCCCAAGAAAAACAGCACGGGGTCCATCGTCTGGCGGTGGTTTGGCTTCAAGTGGGAAGATGTATTACAAGTATGCGGCAAAAGCGCTGCTACAAAAAGTAGCAATACTGCTAATTTGTGACACCATTTGAAAAGTCACCCGCTAGAGCACGAGTGCTTGAAACTCTGCATGTCAAAATCTCGGCTGGTGCCACGCCCAACAAAATGCCCAAGCAACCATTTCCGGATCAACACCGAATGAAAAAGAAGGAGATGACGCCCGCAGAAACCTACGGAACATACCACATAGCGAAAGACATACACTATTTGATTTCCTATTATGCAGCTCATTTTTATTTGACAGTTATTGAAATATCTTGAGTGACATCATGCACAAATGAGCACTTTATTTGTTTTTAACTATTGTAGTGGCGTTCTGTACAAAAAGTGTTGCTTCGGCATTTTGTTGGTGTGGCACCGAACGGATATGTTGACATGAGGAATTTCAATCTGTAGCGGGTGACTTTTCAAATGATGCTAAATTAGCAGAGGTGCTACTTTTTGAAGCAACGCTTTTGCCGCATTATTGTTCAACATCTTCCCGCGTGAAGCCAAACCACTGCCAGACGATGGGACCCCGTGTTTTTTTCTTGGGAATTAATTCTTCCTTCATTTGTTATTAGATTTGCACCTTCTCTCTCTCGTATTACCACCCGCAACGCTATGCTAGCACCACAGCTAACGTTACCACGTTGCCACCTGTCTGCTCCACGGGAGCGTGTGACGTTGATCACGTGACGTATGTAAGAAGGTGCGGTTGTTTTAAGTCTCTGTGAGAAAGAGAGTTAAGAAAGAGTGGGAAACGCATGCAGTGTAATGCCCGCAGCTAAAAGCAACTGCGTGAGAACGTATACTCGAATATCACGATATAGTCATCTTCGAGACATATCAAGTATATTGATATATCGCCCAGCCCTAATTCTAGACCTACTGCATATAAAAAGCGCCTTCTTATTGTGTGTCGGTGCTATATATATATATACAGTATAAAAAAAAAAAGGTCCTGGCTTTAACCCGAGCCTTCTTGATAGCCCTCCAGCTCTGCGGACAGGAAGTAAGACCAAGTCGATTTCTTCCTTCCTGTGCGCAGACTTCCAAATAAGTTGATCAGATGCCAACTTGCCTGCAAACGAGCAGAGAAGGCTCAGATTGGGGCGCTGCGCTCACAAATCTGCAAAAATCGACAGCCGTGACGTTTGGGAAGTGTCGGGAGGTCGGAGGGATGTGTGCGTTAAATTGGGGGAAAGTGGTTTCTTATTACTGCGGCATGTGAGAAAGTGCTGTGTATGGAGATGTCCCTGTGGAAAAGCAGCACTGCTAACAGATGTCACATTACACGCTGACACTGATGAGACGTGAAAGGAAGGGGAAAGGCAGATAAAAGTCTGTCCTTTACTACTTCACACATGGATACAAAGACATTCAAACCTGTCCTCATGTGTCTTAATCTGATTCCCACTGTTTTATATTCCTCTCCGCTTTGACCTATAGTCCATCTTCATTTCCTGCACTCTTTTTGTTGATGTCTCTTGGAGAGAAAATGCAAGACTCCTACAGGGTATAAAGAACGGAGAGAAAAAGAAAACAGGGGGTAATAGCTGTGTTGTCATAAGGAAGCAGCAATTCCGGCAGAAGATGTTAAGCAAATAGCTTGACATGCCAACTGAGACAAGAAATCAACTACAAGTGTGTTGTTAGTGTTAGAATAATTATGTATATATTATCTCACAACTCTTATGCTTAAGGGCCGTTGCTATAGTTACTAATAATTGTGCTGAAGTGGTATTTTTTAGCTGTGCAAAGCTGGCAATCCAAAAGATTGCCAGCCGTATCCATCAGTGTTGTGTCCAGACTCGACCTGCTGACTACCAAGGCCGAACACCGCCGTGACGCAGACAGAGCAGAGACAAGACGATATCACCAGCATCAACACATTTGCATTTTTGTATAATCATATTTTGTGTCTAGGGGTGTGGGAAAAAATCGATTCGAATATGAATCGAATCGTTTATGTTGTGCAATTCAGAATCGATTCTCCTTTTTTTAAAATCTATTTTATTTAATTTTTTTATCAATCCAACAAACCACTACACAGCAATACCATAACAATGCAATCCAATTCCAAAACCAAACCTGACACAGCAACACTCAGAACTGCAATAAACAGAGCAATTGAGAGGAAACACAAACACGACACAGAACAAACCAAAAGTAATGAAACAAAATGAATATTATCAACAACAGTATTAATATTAATTATAATTTCAGCATAGCAGTTATTAAAAATCCCTCATTGACATTATCATTAGACATTTATAAAAAGAAAAATAAAGTGTCACAGTGGCTTACACTTGCATCGCATCTCATAACCTTGACAACACACTGTGTCCAATGTTTTCACAAAGATAAAATAAGTCATATTTTTGGTTCGTTTAATAGTTAAAACAAATTTACATTATTGCAATCAGTTGATAAAACCTTGTCTTTTACAATTATAAAAGCTTTTTTTTTTTTTTTTTAATCTACTACTCTGCTAGTATGTCAGCAGACTGGGGTAGATCCTGCTGAAATCCTATGTATTGAATGAATACAGAATCATTTTGAATCGTAAAAATATCGTTTTTGAATCGAGAATCGAATCGAATCGAAAAAATCAATATATTATCGAATCGTGACCCCAAGAATCGATATTGAATCGAATCGTGGGACACCCAAAGATTCACAGCCCTAATTGTGTCTAACTGGAGTTGTCGATATTACCCCCTCAGTGATGTAACAGGGACCTCCCAAATAAATAGAGGAAGCACATGGGCTGGACTTTTACAACGTAGTTTGGATCTGTAACTACAATACAGCCCAAAAGACGTGTCTCCTCATATGAGTCAAATTGAACTCTGTCTCTGCATGATTCCTTGCTTCTCGTCTGTTTAATAGATGTCATCTGTTTGTACCTGACAGTTAGCTAGCTTGTCCATTAAAACTAGCGGCTAACGTTCCTTCATGTTCTCAACAACAGGTCCCTTATGGTTCGGGCATCTGGTCAGGATGCCACCCAAACGTCTCCCTAGGGAAGTGTTTAGGGCACGTCTTGACCAGTAGGAAGCCATGGGGAAGACCCAGGACACGTTGGGAATACTATGTCTCCCGCCTGGCCTAGGAACGCCTCGGGATCCCCCGGGAAGAGCTGGACTAAGTGGATGGGGGGAGGGAAGTCTGGACTCCCCTGTTTAGGCTGCTGCCCCCGCGACCCGACCTCGGATAAGCGGAAGAAGATGGATGGATGGATGAAATTCCAAACTATAAGCCGCTAATTTTTTCCTAGATTTTCCGAGATGGAGCGGCTAACATGGATTTTTTTCCCCGCTAATGCCCACAAAGATTAGTGTTCAATAGTTTGCATTTAAACCCAAGCAAAGGACTGAAATGGCGTGTTCTTGTTTGTGCTTTGCGCGCCATCTTTTAGACGAGTTCACTCACAGCAGGTTTTGCGGGTCAAAAAATTATTTCTTGTTTTGATGTTGTAAGCCGGAAATAAGCGTCCATAGCGTTTTTACTCAAAAATGATTCTTCTTTTATCGCTCAAAGCAACGTTTGTAGTTTAACTAAAACTATTTTTTACTTATTAAAGCGTCCCATGTGTAAGGTGTATAGGAGAGTTTTCATGCATATTTGCAAGTGCTATTGTAATGTAATGAAAACCAGAGTTGTTAGCATTAGCTAGTATGCTAACACGTTTGAGTGTCAGTGTTAGATTCTTAACTTACTTAATGGCATTATTTTTTAATTGTTTCAATAAAAATTCCTCAGAAAATTGACCACCGTGGTGTTATTGAGTCTGTTTAGTTGATTGAAAAGCTAGCTCCTGCAGCGAGTGGGTCTATGACAATGATTCCTGTTTTGTCTGATCAGCCGTTTTACTGCCAAATGACAGGCACCATTTGGAAATTAAGTTATATGAATAAATATTTACAAAATTTTTCGTACCAGTATATGTGTGTGGCTAATAAATGTAAAAATATGTATTTTTCTTATCAAATTTGGTGGGTGCAGCTTAAATACCAGTGTGCTCAATAGCCCGGAAAATAATGTAGTTACTTTTATTGGACCTATACGTTTTTTTTCTTAATTGAAACAGGGCTCTTGCAGAAATAGTAAGATGTACAAAAGACATTATTATGAAAAAAAAAAAAATTATCAACTATTTACATTTGTAAACAAACTTTAAAGGGGAACTGCACTTTTTAAAATGTATTCTAATTGGTAATATACGACAAGTACGAGGTGGCTAACAATAAAGCTAACGGGAGTAGGTTGTTGCTATAAACCGGAAAGTTGGTCATCTCAGATAGTCAACTCAGACCCGAAGATAGCGAGAATGATATGAAAAGAAAAACGTTTTTTTTTTTTTTAACCTGCGGGAATTATTATGTATAATTCTTCCTCTAAACGGGAAGTTATGAACATACCACCAGTCTGCATCCAAGTGAGAGCAGACATTGCACAGTAAGTGATTGTTTTATTATGTTCATAGTTTGTATTTTTTGTTTAGCACTTAGCTATACTGCTACTTGCTTGATCTGCTTATCACTTAAGTTTCAAAAACGTGTAGCTCATTTTTCTCATATTCAGGTTCACTTATGAAGTCTGCCATGATAAGTAATGTTGTTGAAGGGAAAAGCGAATATTGTGATAAGTCTGTGAAATGAATACGACGCTGCATGCTTAAAATCTGCAAAATATGTCTATCAATCAATCAATCGTTTATTTATATAGCCCTAAATCACAAGTGTCTCAAAGGCCTGCATAAGCCACAACGACATCCTTAGTTCAGATCCCACATCCTCACGTAAATATTACTTATGTTATATTATTATGAATGTGCCGGTTACTACATTACATATATATTTACCCTAGTTTACCCTATATTTGCCCTAGTGTGTGAATGTCGTCTGTCTATCAGTGTTGGCCCTGCGATGAGGGGGCGACTTGTCCAGGGTGTACCCCGCCTTCCGCCCGATTGTAGTTGAGATAGGCACCAGCGCCCCCCGCCACCCCAAAGGGAATAAGCGGTAGAAATGGACGGATGGATGGATATATATAAAATGCCGATGGAGGTTTATAGGCGGAATAGAGCAAAACTCATTGGATTTATTGTTAGCTGACTTTTGCCAGTGTTTATTATTTACCAGTTAAAATAAATCCAAAAAGAAATACATATGTGTTCTTGTAAAACATTAAAAAGTGCAGTCCCACTTTTAGTGACTTAAAACACTTTAATATAGTACTCTTGTTAAAGTACCAATGATTGTCACACACACACTAGGTTTGGTGAAATTATTCTCTGCATTAGACCCATCGCCTTGTTCACCCCTTGGGAGGTGAGGGGGGCAGCATGCAGCAGCGGTGGCCGCGCCCGGGTTAAATTTTTGGTGATTTAGCCACCAATTCCAACCCTTGATGCTGAGCGCCAAGCAGGGAGGTAATGGGTCCCATTTTTATAGTCTTTGGTATGACTCGGCCGGGGTTTGAACTCACGACCTACCGATCTCAGGGCGGACACTCTAACCACTAGGCCATTGAGTAGGTGTGTCAAATGCAGAGAATAATTTCGCCACACCTAGTGTGTGTGTGACAATCATTGGTACTTTAACTTTAACTTAATCCTTGTGTGGTGTTCGGGTCTGTGGGACCCGTTTTCATTTTTTATTAAAAGAAAAATGATACAATTAATTAGTTTTTCAAACTGAGACTCACTGACTTTGGCTCATTTTCTGTGAAGAACATATATCAGAATACATATTTAATGACCACACACCATACACCAACGCACGCACGCACCAGGCCTAGACAGGAGGAGGACAGAGTGTAGGTACACAGAACATCAGAGGGCAAAGGGTCAAATGTGCGAGAAAATGAGAGCAGACAGTGTTGACAAACAATGTTGCAACCTTGTGTGGGAAACACAGGTGCAGAAACACAAAAGAAGAATCCCAGTGGGATGCAGAAACTGGCAGAGAAATTTTCCGTGCAACGTTCATATTGTTGTTACTCAGCCAGCGTTTGTGGTTCTGATGAACCCGTTGCATTTTGTGGCTTTTAATGCCTCACAATCAAACACTTTTGTGTTAAAATACTGAACAGATGTTTACCTTATCCCAATACACACCTGTTCAGTATTTTAACATAAAAGTGTGTGATTGTGAGGCATTAAAAGCCACAAAATGCAACGCGTCCATCAGAACCGCAAACGCTGGATGAGTAAAAACAAATTCTGAACATTACACAAGGGTTAACTTATAAAGTTATTTCACTTGCAGTCCTGACATGCCGTGTTATTGTTGGGAATTCACTGCAGCTCAATAATGCACGTGAACACGGCTTTTAATAATAATAATAATAATGGATTAGATTTATATCACGCTTTTTTATTGTTAGATACTCAAAGCGCTCACAGAGAAGTGGGAACCCATCATTCATTCATTTTGTCTTAACCTCGATTTTAGTGTCACCTGTGTTGACAGTGGGGTTGTCCTGATACGGATCAGCCGCCGATATTTGCCAAAAAATGCGTATCGGCAAGGCATGGGGAAATGCCGATTCAGATCCAGTTTTAAAAAAAACACCGGTCCGTGTTTTCCAACCGATTTAAATAATACATTCCACTCTTCTGCAGCTCCCTAAACTCTGTTCCGCATTTTCCAGCACACCTTCAAAAGATCCACAGGTCTGTGTTCGGCCGTGTGAATTAAAAGTTACGGTAAAAATGTCAGCTGTGTGGGATTATTTTACCCTACAAAACGAAAAAAAATGAAGAGGTGGAGTGCAAAACATGCCACAATAAAGTCATGCATGGTGGTAAAGTTGTAAGACATTTTAATGACTTTTGCGAGTGAGAGGCTTTTTAGCACTCATAGATGAACACAGGAGCAAGCTGACACCTGAGCATCTTGAAGTGCTCGTCTTTGTTAGAAAGAATCTCCCCATTATGCTTGGACTTCAATTTTTTGCACCACCTGACTGGGGCAAACAAATGAAGGGAGTGTGTAGATATATTTTTTTAAGTTTACAGTTGTTCAAGAGCAAGTATTGATGCTGAGTTATAGACATTTTATCCCATTCAGGTTGTTTGTGTGTTTTGCTTTTTTTAATAATGTTTACAGCATTATTTGCACTTTATACTGTTCACTTTTTTTTTACTGTTTAATGATGCCATTTCTGTTTGTCATGTATAATTTTTGATATTTTGTGTTTATCCTTGAATACCAACTATTGTGTATTATTCAAACTCACCTAATTCAGCTGGCTAGTTGTTATCAAGAGTACTAAAATCATTTTCAGCATGAATCTGACAACTAAGTAGGCTAAATAACTTTAAACTTTAATACATGCTCGGATAGGCCAGTATCGTTATCGGATCGGAAGTGCAAAAACAATATCGGTATCGGATCGGAAGTGCAAAAATTTTGGATCGGAACATCCTTAGTTGACAGGATCATTTTACACATTTCCTGTTTACATGGACACACCAGACATGTCGGCTTACACCGCTAAAAACAAACAGTGTTGGCTGCGTCATGTTTCTGCTACAAAAGCGATCTAATAACATGTTTTTACTGCTCCGGAAAACCCCCGTAAACCCGACATACATGGTTACCATGGGACCAGGGTAATATTCTGAGACTTGTAGTAAAGCAGTGGCTGTCCTCCTTCATCTAAAGCGTGCGTGACGTTCCTCTGTGCGGTGGAAAAACAAAAACAAGCTATCGGGGATGTTGCAGCCGTGTGCACCGCTGACTCATGAGGGCCATTCGGTGGGCCTTTTCTATTCCACTGACTGATGCTCCACTTCCCAGGACCAAATTGGAGTGGCTCTCACTTGTCGTTCGGCGAGTAATTTGACCTACATCGCTGCTGCAAACAAACTCAAATATAGCATTTTACGTAAAGAAATAGAAGCACTCCGAACCACCCCATAACGGTTTTTAACCACCAGTGCCGTTCTGTGCACAGTAAGTAACACCAGGTACTCACTTCACTGGCCTGCGGTCCAAACAAGACATAATATACCGAGCACAGGGGAAGGGAAGAACTGGAAAAGGAAAGAAAAAAGCTACACTTGGCTTCTGAACATTGCTTTAAGAGCCTTCAACCTTTAAGAGTTCACAACAAGCGTTGCAGAAGTTGTACTTTACCTCTATGTCAGGGATATTCATCTAAATTGTTATGGGGGCCACATTTCCATAAAGCTTCTCCCTTCACTATTATTCATTTTTTGTATATTTCAGAGAACCAGCGTCCTCTGCAGTAGACATTTGATTATATTTTGTCAGAGTTACTCTGAGTGCTCTGCTGTTTCCAAGGACCTGCAAAAAAGCTAGTCAAAGATCATTTCTACGACAGAACTCTAGTGGTTTTAAGAATCTGTTGCAAAAATGTGAGTATCACTTGTTTTTTAAAGGAGCCATGAGTAATAATTTCAAGTCAAGTCATCATTAAATGGCCCTGATATGTCAAAAGGCATTAATAAATGTTCTTTTCGAATACCTTTATAACTGATAACGGTAGTTCAGCCGGGATATGCTCATTACAAAATTAGATTTACAGCACGGAGAATTTGTTATCGTGTTCATTTCAATGTCCCGCTCTCCACCGTTTGACCAATTAAAAAGTCTGTGAGTGTGTCACATCCAGGTTGGCAGTTACACACCACCCTCTCTGTCTGGCAACTGCCACTGGTAAAGTTACTAAACATGTCAGACCTTAGTAAATCTAAAAGTTACCTTTCTCAACTAATTCATGACAAAGCCAGGAACAAAACCAGGATTTGTATCAGGGATTCTTTTGAAGGATGGAGACCAATTAAAAAGTCTGTGAGTGTGTCACATCCAGGTTGGCAGTTACACACCACCCTCTTTGTCTGGCTACTCCCACTGGTAAAGTTACCAATCATGTCAGACCTTAGTAAATCCAAAAGTTACCATCCTCAACTTATTCATGACAGAGCCAGGAACAAAACCAGGATTTGTATTGGGGATTCCTTTGAAAGATGGAGACGATTGAAAGTTATATTTTTTTCATCTGACGCCAAACTTGCTAATTTCCTCCTTGATAGGAATTTACGTTTTCTTATTACTTGTAGTAATGGAAATTGACATTTGGTATGTTAACTATATCGTCCAACACAGTCTATGATCTTGTCTAACAAAGATAGTATGTTCATGCAACAAATGCTTAGCATGCTAGCCTGGTCAATGACACATCGACATACAGGCTAACGGGGGAAATATATGCCTGTTAGCATATATTGGTGGTGTCATATTGTGGACTACATGTACCAAGTTACATGGCAATCTGAAACCTTTGAAACAGTAGGCATACCTTTGGTAAAATATCTCCTCTTTACTTTTGGGCGTACATTAAGTTGCTAAGGATGCTCTAATTATTTTCACCAGTATAACCATTGCTAGCGTTGGTTGTAGTTTGTTTTAGTCTTTGTTTTCTCATAGTACTGACAATAACCACATGATTGCAATTTGTTGTGATATTGTACGCAGGCATGACCTACTTCTTTCTGAAAATAGCCTTATTTCTGTGTAAAATTTGTGGGTTAATCATTTGTTATTGACAAAACGCTCGTCTATTATATTATGGTCCCTACACCTCAACCCTTAGTAAGAGGCAGTGGAAGTTTGAAGTTCCTTGGAGTAGCCCAGTCGATCAAGCGGATTTGGCTGCGTATCTGGCAACCTCAGTCATGGAGAAGGGGAGGGGACTACAGAATTTTGACCGTGATTGCAGTACCATTTCGGGCCACATTATTACATATGGCTCCTTTAAATGAACTCGTGGGCCGGTACTTAAATAGCCCAAATCATTAAAGAAAGGACCTAAAATGGAACCTTGAGGATCACAACTAACATAACTAAAGAAGTTTAACTAATGACTACTGACTGTCTCTGAAGTAAACAATCTACACCAGCACCTTAGTTACATATATCACATGTACAAATAAAAATTGTGACTGTAGAAAAAGGAGAGGTTATTTAAATCAAAAGTTTGGACCTCAGTGTTCTATGTTTGCTAGCAAGATTCAAATGTCAATGCAAGGAGCTGCCAATGTTTTTACAAATGTATACAACAGGAGTACTTGAGTGTTTTTTTTTTAGGAATTTGATGCAAAAAATGTTATCTCCCTAGTTTTGAACTGAACTCGGGGATTGGAATGGTCTCATTACCAGCCCAAATCTGGGCCCCGGGCCACCAGTTGAAAAGACCTACTATATGTCTATGAGAAGGAGTATTGTCATGCACATTTGGGGGATCGGGCTCTTAAGTATCTGAAGTATTTACGGTAAGATAAGGTATGCCGTTTGTTTCAGGTAATAAACAATAGCCCTTAACGAGCCAAACAAGCTGAGGTTCTTGTTTGGTGACGGACTCCTTCCTCCTAGCTTAGCGATTCATGTTGCAGCAGAATGCGGAAACATGGCCGAGCTAGTTCGTTAACTTGTTCTGCAGATTTTAATAGAACTGATGTAAACGGAACACAATTTGTAGTCGATAATGTTCTACTACGGTCCTCCAAATGGTAGTAACGCACAATGTACATGTAGTGGTTGATGACTGCAAAACAAATGAAAGTAACGACATAACGTACGTGTTTTTTGGATGGGGTTTTTACGTCCATCCAACAAATCAGGGTCAAAGTCAATCAATCAATCAAAGTTTGTTTATATAGCCCTTTATCACAAGTGTCACAAAGGGTTTTTCACAAACTCCAGACGACATTCCCTGCCCTAAACCTTGATCTTAAAGTCTTGGGTACAACAAATGTCCCTGGTCTCTTTCACACATATCTTAAAAATCCATCCTTTTTTTTGTTTAATTTTCCACACTTAACAGCAAAGACACTGAATGGGGATCAATTTTACAGCGTTAAGTAAGTATCAGAGCAGTATATGTGGCAAAATGTTACCTGTGTGAAATAGGGCTGCAACTAACCATTATTTTGATAGTCGATTAGTCAACGATTAATTTAATGATTAGTCGACTAATCAGATGATAAAGCGTACTTTTCCATCGACTTTAAATGCAGCTTAAGTTATTTGAAGCATGTGCTTATGAACAACAAAGATGACTAATTAATTCATAAATATTTATTTATAATGTAACTTTGCTGCTCATACAGCTGTTATAAAACTTAAAATGACTCATAAAATGGTGTCCATTTTAAAGAAAAAAAACAAAGTGCTAAAAAAAACAATTAACCTTCTTTATGTATTTAAAAAACATTTCAAATAGCAGCAAAGAAAAACAAGAATAAGAGAGGATATGGTCTCATGGCGGTCTTTTTTATGTGGCTAACTGGAGCTAACTGTTTTAATGACAATCAGACTTTACTTTAATCAACAACGGAGCAGCGTCTCCTCATTCGTGGCTCAAAATGCCGGAAATGTGTCCCGTGAAAGACCGTCCGACCGGAAATCTCTAATAACTGAAGTTCCTTGGGTGAATAATGTAAACTCACTACACCGGTTGTTTTTAGCGCTTCCATTGCGAGTCTACTGAAATATATAAGTAAGAACTGTTCACTACTTTATATTACAAATGGCAACAGCTGAGGATGAATGCCTCATAACAAAAAGACAGAGAAAAAGAAGAGGCTTATTGATTACGGTGTCGGTCGCCACGGACTACAATGGCGGACATGCACACATTTCCCGGACTTGTGCAGTTCCCAAATACACATCAGCAGGTACCAGAAGGTAAGAAAAGTTGATTTTGCACAATACTGCAAAACAAAATGCCAGATAATGTCTGTTAATAGGTGCCATTTTGCGTCCTTACACCCACCATAATAATACCATGTTGAAGCACAGTACGCCTGACTAGGGTAGCCGTAATGCTCTGACAATCCATCAAGCGGTGCGACTTCATAGCTTACCAAAGTCGTACTAAAACTTTCCACAGATTTTTGCGCGCCGTGTCATGTTCTATATTCTCAATGAAACATTTAAAGTTTTGGCGCTCTTTACCGACATTATATTGCAGTGTACACGTATCTCTTATGTGTGACTGCCATCTACTGGTCACACTTTTCATTACACCATGTACAAAATAAAATAGCTGCAAGGTCGGTAATCACAACCAGAATTATTCTGTACATTAGGAGCACCAGGCAGAATGGCGGTACAGGGGTTAGTGCACGTGCCTCACAATGCGAAGGTACTGAGTAGTCCTGGGTTCAAACCCGGGCTCGGGATCTTTCTGTGTGGAGTTTGCATGTTCTCCCCGTGACTGCGTGGGTTCTCTACGGGTACTCTGGCTTCCTCCCACCTCCAAAGACATGCACCTGGGGATAGGTTGATTGGCAACACTAAATTGGCCCTAGTGTGTGAATGTGAATGAGAATGTTGTCTATCTATCTGTGTTGGCCCTGTGATGAGGTTGCGACTTGTCCAGGCTGTACCCCACCTTCCGCCCGATTGTAGCTGAGATAGGATCCAGCCCCCCGCGACCCCAAAAGGGACAAGCGGTAGACAATGGATGAATGGATGGATGGATTAGGAGCACTAGATTATAAAGTTCACTGTCGATTTTTGAGAAAATGAAAGGCTTTCAAGTGCACCTAATAGTCCGTAAAATACGGTATGTTAATGAACAGGATATCACTTTTTCTGCCGGGTTGTGTTGAAAGAATTGATCGCTGTCCCGCAGGTATTTTATACGTCAAACCAGATGCTCGCCGTTATGCCTTGCTGTGTGCAGTCTCAAAAGCAGGCTCAAATAAATGCCGGATGAAGTCTCCGTGTGAATGGTTTACTAGTCCTTTCAGCGTGTTCTTGGTCTTTCTAGAGGCATTTTTTAGGTAAGTGCGTTGCAAGACGACGATTTAGCTGTCAGATATGTCGGATGTTCAAACATTCACATTGATTTCAAAATATAATAGAGTCATCCTCAGGCTAAACCACATTTTTACACAGTCATGTCGAAATTGGTCAACAAGGAAGTTGCCCACAAACAAACAAGAAACATTCCTGCCCTTTGCTCTTGCTCGAGGGCAATACAAAAGGGAATTGCTAGCCACACTTCTCTTGATCCTTGACCCACGAAAACAAAAAAACCAAAAAAAACCACAGCACTAAATAACCTTACAAGAGCCTTACAGGAAGAGTTGACGGCTTTACTTTCACTTGTGACTTGTATCGGATTTCCTGGGCAAGTCGACATTGATCCACATGTCAGCCATGTGTCTTCGCAGCCAATCAGCACTCCACGCTGAGTACACCCAATCTATGCCCCGCAGTCAATAGTCTGGAAGTGCAGCCTGAGAACAACGATGCTCAGCAGGGGACTGACTGAAGCCTTCCGCTGCTTCGGTGTAAGCACCAAAGCCCTGATCCAAAGTGAGATATGTTAATGGCCGCCGTATGTATGGAAAAGTCATTGACCATCGCAGTGGGACCTTGTAGCCAAATGAAAGCTCTGACCTTTTATTTTTTTACCTTGTGCGTTATCCCGTCGACAGTCGGAACCCAATCAGCCGCTAGGTACCATGACGAGGTCAGGGGTCAAGGTAGTAACGATGAGATGATCCTTCTATAAGCGTTTCTAAAGAGCAGGCTAACATCTCACAGCTGACCACTGGAATGTCATAGCACACGATGGCTTGATTTAACGGATGATGGCTTTTCCATTTGTCTGCGCTACGCATGGTTGAGTCAACATACGCTAGCTTTTAAGCGGCATCACATATGTTTGGCAGACCACAATACTACACAAATGATCAAAAGGGCAAATAGGAAACAAGAAATGGAGCTAGATACCTGCACATCAAGTGAAGTGAAGTGAATTACATTTATATAGCGCTTTTTCTCTAGTGACTCAAAGCGCTTTACATAGTGAAACCCAATATCTAATTTTTACATTTAAACCAGTGTGGGTGACGCTGGGAGCAGGTGGGTAAAGTATCTTGCCAAAGGACACAACGGCAGTGACTAGGATAGCGGAAGCGGGGATCGAACTTGCAACCCTCAAGTTGCTGGCACAGCCGCTCTACCAACCGAGCTATAGAATAGTATAGAAAGTACTTTATTAATCCCTGGGGGAACTTTTGTTTAATGCTGTTTAATAAGCCTGTTTAATGCTACTATGGCTCTTGGGTAAAAACTGTTTTTAGTCTATTTGTGTTTACTCCATTACGTAATATAATTAGTCAAATGTATCAAAATGACATAAATATGCAGGTAAAAAAGTAGATACAATTAAATAAATTGACGTGGTATACAAGAAGAGATGAGATGAATTAATCAAGTTATGTAAAAAGGTAGATCTTCGGGTTGTTTTGAAAAATTCTCACATTCTCTGTACTGTTTTGTCTTTAATCAGTCACATGAACTCTTTGTTGGAACACATCCTCTCAAAAAAAAATTAAAAAGATCCACTTTTTTTGTCATTCCGGCTTCCTGGGTTGTTGGCGCCCACGAGAGCGAACGCGCCATCTGTCACATTTCTTGATTTGTCTCCTGGACTCGTCCGTCTCTCTCACGTGGAACAAAAGATTATCTGCCTTTTGTTCTCCCGCGTGTCCCACTTGAAGCTGCGCTTTGAGGCGTCAGCAGTCAACACGTTGATTCGGTCTCATCCCGTGTGAGCTGACCACAGCGCACAACGCCGCGCCGCTAAGAAATTAGGTTCGGATTAGTCATGTGACTTTCTCACAACTTTTCTACCTAATAGCCCCGTTGCCGTGTCGTGTGTTGCCTCACTGGTCATGTGATTATGTCTCTTAATCCTCAGCCTTGGCGGGGGCCGCCGCTAAAGCTAAGATTAGCCCACATATACACACACGCTGTTACAAACAAACACACACCAATGTAGTGACACAGTGATTACACACAAGCACTCGGCGTTATCTTTAGCTGCATCGCTGCCGTGTGAATCGGAGTCGCCGACATCCCGCGGCGGACAACGTGGGGGTATGAGCATCTTGGACTTGCACCGCGAGGAGAATAACTTCCTCCTAGTTTTGGGTCTCCTGCAAGGAACATTTATAACTCTGCCATCACGCTCCCGACTATAAACAGACTTTTAATCTCCCTGCTTTTGGCCATTTCGTCTGTGCTTTTTCAAGCCAATAACTGGAGATTCTTTCAAAGTTTACGCAGAATAAGTGTGAAAATGCTCTGCAGGGGAAACGGAAGCTGCAGGGAGACAATTACTCTCTGCAGCGCTGGATCGTATCAAAGCATAACGTAGTGTCTACTATATCAGTGTTTTTCAACCACTGTGCCGTGACATACGATCTGGTGTGCCGTTGGAGATGATCTAATTCCACCTATTTGGGGTAAAAAATGTTTTTTGCAAACCAGTAATTGTAGTCTGCAAATGATGTGTTGTTGTTGAGCGTCGGTGTTGTCTAGAATAACCGTGTAATACTCTCCCATATTAGAGGGTGGCGACCGGTAGCTAATTGCTTTGTAGGTGTTGGAAACAGCAGGAGGCAGTGTGAAGGTAAAAAAGGTATTTAATGCTTGAATAAAAATATAAACAAAAGGTGAGTGCCCCTTAGAAAAGGCATTGAAGCTTAGGGAAGGCTATGCGGAACAAGACTAAAACTGAACTACAAAGTTAACAAAACCAGAAAGCTGGACAACAGCAAAGACTTACTGTGGAGCAAAGACGGCGTCCACAAAGTACATCTGAACATGACAATCAACAATGTCCCCACAAAGAAGGATAATCCATCCATTTTCTACCGGTTATTCCCTTCAGGATCACGGGGGGCACTGGAGCCTATCTCGGCTACAATCGGGCGGAAGGCGGTGTACACCCCTGACAAGTCGCCACCTCATCACAAGGTAAAAACAACTGAAATATGTTTGATTGCTAAAACAAAGTAGATGCGGAAAACATCGCTCAAAGGAAGACATGAAACCGCTACAGGAAAATGCCCAAAAAATAGGAGCGCAAGACAAGAAGTAAAACAATACACACAGGAAAACAGCAAAAAATACAAAATAAGTTAAGAGTGACCTAAAGTTCGCAACTTTAGGTCACTCTTAAAAAAGCCCTGCCTTTCCCGGAAGTAGTGCGCGTGACGTCACTGATTGTCAGACTCCTCACATCCACCCATTGATTACAATCATGGGCGCCAGCAGCGCGAGCGATTCTGAACGAGAAAGCGACAATTTCCCCATTAATTTGAGCGAGGATGAAAGATTCGTGTTTGAGGGTATTGATAGTGACGGACTAGAAAAAAAGAAAAGAAAAAAAGAAAAAGCGACAGCTCCGGGCGACGGCAGTGTGAGCGCTTCAGATGTAATTAGACACATGTACTAGGATAATTCTGGAAGATCCCTTATCTGCTTATTGTTTTAATAGTGTTTTAGTGAGATTTTAAAGATTGTAAAGTTAAGATTGTAAAGACAAAACTCGAGGACGGATGGCTGCGTTGAACACACTGTTTCTCAAAGAGAAGCAGAGGAGCCAAGCTCACAGCTGCTGCAGAACGACGAATAATCCACGGATGTCTTCGGTAAGATATATATCACAATTTCCCCATCCAAAAACCTGCAGGTTAATGTAGAGAAAACATGCTCGCTTGACCGCTCTGCTTTCACAACAAACAAAGAAACGCCGGCTGGGTCTCGGTGCTAAAGACAGCTGCAATCCACCGCTTTCCACTTACAGCAATGTTCTTTATAGTCTCCATTATTAAATTAACAAATTGCAAAAGATTCAGCAACACAGATGTGCAAAATACTGTATAATTATGCGGTTAAAGCAGACGACTTTTAGCTGTATGTGTGTGCGCAGCGCTAACATTTCCTCACAGTCCGTGAAGTCACGCATGTACGTCATCATTCCGCAACGTTTTCAACAAGAAACTCCCGGGAAATTTAAAATTGCAATTTAGTAAACTAAAAAGGCCGTATTGGCATGTGTTGCAATGCTAATATTTCATCATTGATATATAAACTATCAGACTGCGTGGTGGGTAGTAGTGGGTTTCAGTAGGTCTTTAATTCCCATCATAAAACTAATTTGTATACTCTAGCTTTTAACTAGACCCCCCTTTTAGACCAGTTGATATGCCGTTTCTTTTCTTTTCTGCTCTGCCCCCTCTCCCTTGTGGAGGGGACGTGGCACAGGTTCGGTGGCCACGGATGAAGCGCTGGCTGTCCGAAGTCGAGACCCGAAGTGGACCGCTCGCCTGTGCATCATTTGGGGACATCTCCGTGCTGCTGACCTGTCTCTGCTCGGGATTGTGTTCTGCGGGCCCCACTATGGACTGGACTCTTACTATTAGGTTAGATCCACTATGGACTGGACTTTCTCAATATTATGCTAGACCCACTCTACCTCCATTGCATTTGGTCTCCCCTAGAGAGAGACCAGATGCAAAATTGTGATAAATGTTTTCGTACGCCATAAGATGTGGGCGCAGTATGGCGCCAAACTTTGCTCCGATGGTTTTTGGCCATTTTTTGGAGAAAAAAAAGGGGTCATACCTTAACAAAGTCCTCCTTGGGACTTTGATCAAATGAGTCGCAGTTACAAGTACAGACACTACACATACATGCGATCAAAAATTTTGAAAGTTGTTTTCCTACGCCATAAGATGTGGGTGTAGTATGGCGCCAAACTTTGCTCCGGATGGTTTTTGGTCCTATTTCCTTGGGAAAAAAAAGGGGTCATACCTTAACAAACTCCTCCTCAGGACTTTGGCCAAATGAGGCACGGTTGAAATTAGAGATATGACACATACAGGTGATGATAAATTACCAACAAATCTTGCCTACACCATAAGATGTGGGCGTGGCCTTGCACTAGAGCTGGGCGATATATTGATATACTCGCTTTATGGCGGGTGTGTCTGTGCGATATAGAAAATGACTATATCGTGATATTCGAGTATACATTCTCACGTAGTTGCTTTTAGCTGCTGGCATTACACTACATGCGTTTCCCACTCTCTTGTCTCTCCTTCTCACTGAGACTTAAACAAGCGCACCTTCTTACATACGTCACATGTGAAACGTCACACGCCCCCGCGGAGCAGAGATGTAGTGACATGGTAACGTTAGCTGTGATGCTAACGGTGAGGTGCGAATGGTAATACGAGAGAAAGAAGGTGCGAATCTGGTAACAAATGGAGGAAGAATTAATTACCAAGAAAAACAGCATGTGATCCATCGTCCGGCGGTGGTTTGGATTCAAGTGGGAAGATGTTCAACATTTATGCGGTAAAAGCGTTGCTAGAAAAAGTATCCGCATCATTTGAAAAGTCACGCTGCATGTCAACATCTCTGTTCGGTGCCATACCCACAAAATGCCGAAGCAACTATTACCAGATCAACACCGGATGAAAAAAAAAAAAGGCAACAACAGAAGGAGATGTCGTCCGCAGGAACCTATTATGCAGCTCGTTTTTATTTGACAGTTATTGAAATATCTTGTGTGACATCATGCACAAAAGTGCACTTTATTTGTTGTTAACTATTGTAGTGGTGTTTTGTACAAAAAGTGCACTTTAATTTAGTGTTGTTTTGATATGTCATCTTAGTGACATCATGCACAAAAGTGCACTTTTTTTGTTTTAAACTATTTTAAGGGCTTTCTGTCCAAAAAGTGCACTTTAATTTAGTGTTGTTTTGATACGTCATCTTAGTGACATCATGCACAAAAGTGCACTTTTAGCTTGTTTTAAAATGTCTCTGACAATCCTGCACTTTCTGTTTTGAAATGACATGAATGTTTTTGCCACTGCTTAATAACTGTATAATAAATACAGTTTTGGTCAATTGACTGAGTTGTGGTTTCCCTCTCTGCATGAAAGTTTAAAAGTAACATATATTAAAGTTAAAGTTAAAGTTAAAGTACCAATGATTGTCACACACACACTAGGTGCGGTGAAATTTGTCCTCTGCATTTGACCCATCACCTTGATCACCCCCTGGGAAGTGAGGGGAGCAGTGGGCAGCAGCGGTGCCGCGCCCGGGAATCATTTATGGTGATTTAACCCCCAATTCCAACCTTTAATGCTGAGTGCCAAGCAGGGAGGCAATGGGTCCCATTTTTATAGTCTTTGATATGACTCGGCCGGGGTTTGAACTCACAACCTGCCGATCTCAGGGCAGACACTCTAACCACTAGGCCACTTAGTAGGTTATATTAATGCAGTATGAACAAGAATGTTTTAATGTAGACAAATAGAATCATCATACGGGTGTGATTATATGCATCAAGTGTTAAATTCAAGGCTAAGGCATAATATCGAGATATATATGGTGTATCGTGACATGACCTAAAAATATCGCAATATTAATAAAAGGCCATATCGCACAGCACTACCTTGCTCCGATGATTCATCACATACCACGAAACGTTAATAACTCCACAAATAAAGATATTGATTTCATTTGCTAGAAATGATGATGAGAGTATTAAGTGATTTTTGTTTTATATTTAATTTAAATCTATTTTATTAGGGCCCGAGCAGCAATGCAGAGCACCACAAGGGCCCTACAGAAATTAATGTGTTTTTCTTTGACTGCATACAGTCCCCATATTTTGCAAGCAGGTATGGCATAAAACCTTTATATTTTGGGGGTTCCGAAATGTTTGGTGGTGGGTCAGGGCATTGGGAAGGCGTGCTAGCCAACTTGCGGGGACGAGTGCCCGTTCAACGCTGCTCGCAGCTTTAATCCCGACTTCTTTTTTCTCACCCTTGTTCCTAACAGGAGGACCCGGCGACTATTTGTTGTGCAATAGAGGGATGGGCACTATTTGAGGAAATACCTTTCTTATTAGTATCAGTCATTACAGCCCCACGGTGGCACCAAATGTTTTTTTTCCCTGATGGGGGAAAAAAAAAAATTACGCATCTAATTGGAGATGTGACGTCTATTTATTCAAGAGCTCTGCACTTAATTGGGGCATGGTGACAAGGTGAATGGAGGCCACTCTTTAAGAGAATCATATTTCCTGTGTATTTGTTTGTAGTAGGGTTGTACGGTAACCCGTATTAGTATAGTAGCGCAATGATACTAGTGAATCATATTTGGTACTATACCGCCCTCCACCCCCCGTCGTCGTCGTCTCGTTGTGTTACTGATGGTTTTAGGAGCAGAGGAGCACGTTTGGCAGCGCACACACACAGAGTACCTACAAGCAGACATAGTATGTAGACAGAAAAGGGAGAATGAACGCATTTTGGCTTAAAACCTAAAGATAAAGGTGAAGTCATAACACTGAAACACCCTTAGGAAGAGGTGCTTTAAGACATGGCTAGCTAGCGAGCAGCTAACGTCCATCCACAGTCTGCAGTGTTTTAGCTACTTCTAAACCACTAATCCTTGTCTCCATGGCGATAAATAAAGTAGGTTTCTTACAAGTCTCATTATCACTGCAGGGGAAGACTATCTCTCCCGGCTGGTCTGCGAATGCCTCGGGATCCCCGGAAGGAGCTGGACGAAGTGGCTGGGGAGAGGGAATTCTGGGCTTCCCTGCTTAGGCTGCTGCCCCCGTGACCAGACCTCGGATAAGCGGAAGAAGATGGATGGACGAGGAATAGCTAAACATGCTTTTACTACACACTGTAGCTCACCGGCGTCACAATGTAAACAAACGCCATTGGTGGATCTACACCTAAAATCCACTGTAATGATACCATGTACAGGAGCGAATCTTGTCGATACTACTATGATTACGTCAATATTTTTTAGTATCGCAAAATCTTCTTTTGTTTGAAAAAAATGTATATTATGTTTATAAACTCAGGCAATATGCCACTGAATACATGAGGACCTAAATTATGAACATGGTATGACCCTGTAACGACTTGGTATCGGATTGATACTAAAATTTGTGGTATCATCAAAAACTAAAGTAAAGTATGCAAACTAGACAAGAATAAGTGATTATTACATTTTAACAAAAGTGTAGATAGAACATCTTAAAAGAGAAAGTAAGTAGATATTATCAGTAAATGAACAAGTCGATTAATAATTAATTTTCTACCACTTTTCCTTTATAATATATACAAAATAGTAGATGGAAAATGACTATATGTTACTGCATATGTCAGCAGACTAATTAGGAGCCTTTGTTTGTTTACTTACTACTAAAACACAAGTTGTGTATTTTCACAATTTTATTTAGAACATCTTAAAAGAGAAAGTAAGCAGATATTATCAGTAAATTAACAAGTCGATTAATAATTAATTTTCTACCACTTGTCCTTTATAATATTGACAAAATAATAGAACTGAAAATGAGAATATGTTACTGCATATGTCAGAAGACTAATTAGGAGCCTTTGTTTGTTTACTTACTACTAAAATACAAGTAGTCTATTTTCACTATTTTATTTAAGGACACAATTGCAATAAGAAACATATGTTTAATGTACCCTAAGATTTTTTGTCAAAATAAAGCCAATAATGCCCTTTATTTAGAAAAGTATCAAAAATTACCGAAAACTATTGAAATACATTTTGATACCAATACCAAAATATTGGTATTGGAACAACACGGGTTTGAAGAGATGCTTGTAATTTGGCATGTTTTTAAAAAAACAGTATTTCATACCGTATTTTTCGGAGTATAAGTCGCTCCAAAGTATAAGTCGCACCTGCCGAAAATGCATAATAAAAAGGAAAAAAAACATACATAAGTCGCACTGGAGTATACTGTAAGTCACGTTTTTGGAGGAAATTTATTTGATAAAACCCAACACCAAGAATAGACATTTGAAAGGCAATTTAAAATAAAAAAAGAATAGTGAACAACAGGCTGAATAAGTGTCCGTTATATGACGCATAAATAACCAACTGAGATTGTGCCAGGTATGTTAAAGGGGAACATTATCACAAGACCTATGTAAGCGTCAATATATACCTTGATGGTGCAGAAAAAAGACCATATATTTTTTTAGCCGATTTCCGAACTCTAAATGGGTGAATTTTGAGGAATTAAACGCCTTTCTGTTTATCGCTCTGGAGGCGATGACGTCAGAATGTGACGTCGCCGAGGTAACACAGCCGCCATTTTCATTTTCAACACATTGTAAACATTGGGTCTCAGCTCTGTCATTTTCCGTTTTTTCGACTATTTTTTGGAACCTTGGAGACATCATGCCTCGTCGGTGTGTTGTCGGAGGGTGTAACAACACTAACAGTGAGGCATTCAAGTTGCACCACTGGCCCGAAGATGCGAAAGTGTCTGCCGCCAGACCCCCATTAAATGTGCTGGAGTGTCTGGACATTTTACCGGCGATGACAGACATGGCACAGAGATGTGTGGTTAACCTGCAGATGCATTTGCAACGATAAAGTCAACGAAATCACAAAAGTGAGTTTTGTTGATGTTGAATTATGTGCTAATCAGACATTTGGTCACGGCGTGACTGCCAGCTAATTGATGCTAACATGCTACGCTAATCGACACTAACATGCTATTTACCGGCGGTGCTGAAGCAGACATGGCTCAGAGATGTATGAATAACCTGCAGATGCATTTGCAACGATAAAGTCAACGAAATCACAAAGGTGAGTTTTGTTGATGTTGACTGCCAGCTAATCGATGCTGACATGCTATTTACCGGCGGTGCTAAAGCAGACATGGCACAGAGATGTATGGATAACCTGCAGATGCATTTGCAACTATATTACGTTTCCTTACACCCACATTTAATGCGAAAAAAACACTTACCAATCGACGGATTTAAGTTGCTCCAGTGTCACAAGATGCGAAAGTCCTGATCGTTTGGTCCGCACATTTTACCGGCGATGCTAACGCAGCTATTCGGCCATGCTATGGCTATGAATAGCGTCAATAGCTATTCGCTCAATAGCTTCAGTTTCTTCTTCAATACTTTCATACTCCAACCATCCGTTTCAATACATGCGTAATCTGTTGAATCGCTTAAGCCGCTGAAATCCGAGTCTGAATCCGAGCTAATGTCGCTATATCTTGCTTTGGTATTTGCAATTGTTTGTTTACATTGGCAGCACTGTATGACGTCACAGGGAAATGGATAGTCGCATCACAAATAGCGAAAATCAAGCACTTTAAAGCTTTTTTTTAGGGATAGTCCGAGACCGGTAAAATTTCGAAAAAAAACTTCAAAAAATACAGCAAGCCACTGGGAACTGATTTTTACTGTTTTTAACCCTTTTGAAATTGTGATAATGTTCCCCTTTAAGGTAACATATGGGAAGAGTCATTCAAATAACTATAACATATAGAACATGCTATACATTTACCAAACAATCTGTCACTCCTAATCGATAAATCCCAAGAAATCTGATACGTCTAGTCTCTTACGTGAATGAGCTAAATAATATTATTTGATATTTTACGCTAATGTGTTAATAATTTCACATATAAGTCGCTCCTGAAGATAAGTTGCAGCCCTGGCCAAACTATGAAAAAACTGAGACTTATAGTCCGAAAAATACGGTATTTTGTAGTCACAGTGAGTGTTCCTTTTCTTTGGCTCAATATTTGTGTTCTTCAATAATCTTTATTAGCAGCTGGAGGCACGTGCAGAGAGCAGCTTTGCATTAAAATTAATGTTGGATGGAAGTCGGCGTATGGCTTCAGGCGCTGAGACGCAACGTCTTATTCCCCGCGAGCAACAGACGCGTCCACTTCAAGGCCGAGCGCACACCTGGGCTTAGAAGACGTTAAGAGGACAAGTATCACGGCTGCAAATGTGTACTTAAAAATCTGATAAACGGCTGGATCGCAGGCGACTGACCGCTGCGGCGTTGGCTTGGCCGATGATGTCATGCTGCGGTGCTAAAGTTGAGCCGGCCACGGCACATCCACTGCAAATTAATGAGCCCACACTGGTGTAGCGAGGCTTCAATCAATCTGAACCCTGCCTGATATTGCCTGTAGGGATATGAATTATACATGACGGGCAGGAGAGCAGGAAAGGAAACTCAGCAGCGGAGTAACCAGTCGTCATGGTCCAGTTTTCCTGGCCTTTTATGTTGCAGGAAGACTATACCTTGAGGAAGTCGGCTTTGGACGAACCAATGGAATCACAACCAATCAATCAATCAATCAATCAAGGAAAATGTATTTATGCAGGCATTGTCACAAGAGTATCAAAGGGCCCAATCTGAACCCACATCCAGGGAAGCAAAAACTCGAAAGACCCCACCTTGGGAAAAAGGAGACCCCTTGAGAAGTGACCACAGAAGTAAGGACCCCTCTTCCAGGTTTATCAGCTGCAACGGATGTCGAGTAGAGTTATGAAGGGTGTCAAAAAAATAAATACATTCTGAATTAATCGCAATTCTTATTTTCTAATTAAAATGTTTTAATTTTTAATCTGTTTTGTCCAGCCACTCAGGGCAAATCATATTTTTGATGTAGATCACAGCTGTTAAATTTTAGAATTAATCGCAATTCTTATTTGTAATGATTATTAATCGCTTATTGCTGATTATTATTAATCGATTATTAATCATAACAGGACGCATAGCTCGGTTTGTAGAGCGGCCGTGCCAGCAACTTGAGGGTTTCAGGTTCGATTCCCGCTTCCGCCATCCTAGTCGATGCCGTTGTGTGCTTGGGCAAGACACTTTACCCACCTACTCCCAGTGCCACCCACACTGGTTTAAATGTAAAAATTAGATATTGGGTTTCACTATGTAAAGCGCTTTGAGTCACTAGAAAAAAGCGCTATATAAATATAATTCACTTCACAAAAAAGTCTGAGGAACCCACCATACCTGAAAACGCCGGCTATCTTAGTTTTCGTCTTTCATTTCTCGGTGAAAAAAAGTGGTTGTACTTTAACAAACTCCTCCAAAGGACTTTGACCAAATGAGTCACAGTTACCAGTACAAATACTACACGTATACTGTATGTGATGAAAAATTGCAAAAATGTTTTTGGGCTGATTTTCGTCCAAAAAACGAACTCCTCCTCACGCCTTTGGCACTATGAAGCATGATTAAAATGAGAGATACTACACATACAGGTGATGATAAATTGCCAAAATTTTTTGCCTATGCCATAAGATGTGGGCGTGGCCGCGCGCCAATCATCGCTCTAGACCAGGGGTCAGCAACTCCCAGCTCGATAGCCGCATGTGGCTTTTTAGCGCTGCCCTAGTGGGTCCTTGGACCTCCTTCAGAGATGCGTGAAAATGGAAAACAAACATTTTTTTGTTTCAATTTATTTTCTGTAGAATAACAAACATGACACAAACTTTCCTATTTGTTAGAAATCTCACTGTTTATGCTAAACATGCTTCAATGATAAGAGTATTTGGCAATTTCAACGATCCTTCAACTCATCGTACTTTGTTTACATGTATAATTTTCTCCGATGCTGCCAAAGAAAGACGTGTTTTATGCCACTCCCTTGTCTCATTTTGTCCACCAAAGTTTTATACTGTGCGTGAATGCACAAAGGTGAGCCTTGGTTATTTTATTGATTTGCTGGAGTGTTTATCAGGAATGTTTGGTCAATCCATAACCGCAAGCTAAATCGATGCTAACATGTTATATAGGCTAGCTGTATGCACATATTGCATCAATATGCCTCATTTGAAGGTATATCTGAGCTCATTTCATTTCCTCTGTATATTAAATTTTCATTTGCATGTCTCATGACAGGTTATCTGTATGTTATATTGGCTGCATTTCTCCTAGTTGTTTGTTTGCCATGTTGTTCCAGACCACAGCAAACATCACCCAGCTTTCTTTCACAGAGTGTAATAAATCCATTAGAAGAAGACAGCCTGCTGTTTCCTTTAACTTAGACACACACATCTCTACCTTTGGCCATTCTGAGCCAGTAATTTCCAGAAGTTATCTCATCCTGTGAGAAGCCTCCATTTTACTAATAATGTCTAATGTTGCAAAAATGTGTAGAATAAACATTAAAGTACAACATTTCTGTCAACGAAGATTTGCGTCAGCCTTTGATAGTAGGCTAATATATCTAATATAGACACTTTGGCCCTGCGATGAGGTGGCGACTTGTCCAGGGTGTACCCCGCCTTCCACACGATTGTAGCTGAGAAAGGCACCAGCGCCCCCCGCGACCCCAAAGGGGAATAAGCGGTACAAAATGGATGGATGGATGGACAGACACTTATAACATGTGTTGCCTTCATTACAATACTTATATAAGGCTTTTAATTTTTTGTGGCTCCAGACAATTTAAAAGAAAAATTTTGGTCCAATATGGCTCTTTGAACATTTTGGGTTGCCAAATGTACATGGTTTTACCGATTTTCTCGACATCAAATTTGATATATAGTGAAACCACACTAAACAGCAATGACAAACACATTTTGAGAGAATATTTGCACAGCAACACAACATAGACACTACAGAACAAATTCCCAGAATTCCCTGCAGCACCAACTCTTCTGGGATGCTACAATATAAACAAACGCCATTGGTGGATCTCACCTCCCATCCCCTGTGATGATACCAAGTACTGGTGTGTATCTAGTCGATACTACCATGATTACATCGATATTTTTCAGATTCACAAAATCTTTAGTTTTCTTTCAATTTATATTATGTTTATAAACTCAGTATTTACAGTGAGGACAAAAAAGTATTTAGTCAGCCACTGATTGTGCAAGTTCTCCCACTTAAAATGATGACAGAGGTCTGTAATTTTCATCATAGGTACACTTCAACTGTGAGAGACAGAATGTGGAAAAAAATCCAGGAATTCACATTGTAGGAATTTTAAATAATTTATTTGTAAATAATGGTGGAAAATAAGTATTTGGTCACTTCAAACAAGGAAGATCTCTGGCTCTCAAAGACCTGTAACTTCTTCTTTAAGAAGCTCTTCTGTCCCCCACTTGTTACCTGTATTAATGGCACTTGTTTAAACTCGTTATCTGTATAAAAGACCCCTGTCCACAGCCTCAAACAGTCAGACTCCAAACTCCACTATAGCCAAGACCAAAAAGCTGTCGAAGGACACCAGAAAAATAATTGTAGACCTGCACCAGACTGGGAAGAGTGAATCTACAATAGGCAAGCAGCTTGGTGTGAAAAAATCCACTGTGGGAGCAATTATCAGAAAATGGAAAACATACAAGACCATTGATAATCTCCCTCAATCTGGGGCTCCATGCAAGATCTCATCCCGCGGGGTCAAAATGATCATGAGAACGGTGAGCAAAAATCCCAGAACCACACGGAGGGACCCGGTGAATGACCTGCAGAGAGCTCGGACCAAAGTAACAAAAGTTACCAACAGTAACACACTACGCCGACAGGGAATCAAATTCTGCAGTGCCAGACGTGTCCCCCTGCTTGAGCCAGTGCATGTCCAGGCCCGTCTGAAGTTTGCCAGAGAGCACATGGATGATACAGGAGAGGATTGGGAGAATGTCATGTGGTCAGATGAAACCAAAATAGAATTTTTTGGTATAAACTCAACTCGTCGTGTTTGGAGGAAGAAGAATACTGAGTTGCATCCCAAGAACACTAAACCTACTGTGAAGCATGAGGGTGGAAACATCATGCTTTGGGGCGTTTTTCTGCTAAGGGGACAGGAGGATTGATCCGTGTTAAGGAAAGAATGAATGGGGCCATGTATCGTGAGATTTTGAGCCAAAACCTCCTTCCATCAGTGAGAGCTTTGAATGGTTGACCAAATACTTATTTTCCACCATAATTTACAAATCAATTCTTTAAAATTCCTACAATGTGAATTCCTGGATTTTTTTTTTCCACATTCTGTCTCTCACAGTTGAAGTGTACCTATGATGAAAATTACAGACCTCTGTCATCATTTTAAGTGGGAGAACTTGCACAATCGCTGGCTGACTAAATACTTTTTTGCCCCACTGTATGTCCCTGGACACATGAGGACTTTGCATATATGACCAATGTTTGATCCTGTAACTACTTGGTATCGTATTGATAGCCAAATTTGTGGTATCATCCAAAACTAATGTAAAGTATCTAACAGAAGAATAAATGATTAATACATTTTATCAAAAGTGTAAATACAACATGTTAAAAGAGAGAGTAAGCAGATATTAACAGTAAATGAACAAGTAGATTAATAATTAATTTCCTACCACTTGTCCTAATGATGTTGACTAAATAATAGAATGATAAATGACCCAATATGTTACTGCATATGTCAGCAGCTAAATTAGGAGCCTTTGTTTGTTTACCTACTACTAAAAGACAAGTTGTCTAGTATGTTCACTACTTTATTTAAGAACAAACTTGCAATAAGAAACATATGTTTAAGGTACCGTAAGATTTTTTGTGAAAAATAAAGCCAATAATGACATTTTTTGTGGTCCCCTTTATTTAGAAAAGTACCGAAATATTTTGGCACTGGTACCAAAATATTGGTATCGGGACAACACTAGTACAGTGTATGGAATTCATAAAAACACATGCGTAACGGTATGGTCTACATAGGTTTAATCGGGAATTACGAAGATGTTTGGCTCACCGTGAGCGTGACTGTGACCCAGACAAACACACACTATTCCTCAAGTAAGTCCTTGAACACGCGCGCGCGCACACACACACACACACACACACACACACACACACACACACACACACACACACACACACACACACACACACACACACACACACACACACACACACACACACACACACACACACACACACACACACACACACACACACACACACACACACACACACACACACACACACACACACAGAGATGGCAGCGAGGTCATCGTTGGTCCGCCATATGTGTTTTGTGTGCATACGGTGTGTTTGTGTAGAGTGACTTAAAGGCGTGATGTTTGTTGGCCAAACACCATGTTTTAAAAATAGACGCCTTTTCTTCAAATATGACAACCCAAACAACAACAGCAAACACAAAAAGACCCCTTGTTGCGGTGGCAGAATGTGCACATAGTTGCGCGAGTGGATGGAACCTATTAATAATACTACATGTGCGGTCACACTTCCTCCCAGGAATGACTCACTGTTTCAGGTGGGAGTCATGCTCTCATTAGGCTCCAGCAGCCAACAGGTGGGTAGTAGCGGAGGCGAGGATGGTAAATATTTGATTGCGTCATGACGGCTATTCAAACCTTCCGTCTGTTACATCCCGAGCAGACGGTGCACGGTGTAAACCCAAACACTCGAACGTGACGGCAAGAGGGATGCTGGCAATCAGCTCTGTGATGGTGGTGGACTTCCCAGTTGTTCCAATTTGAAACCAAAGTTAGTCATCAAACTTTTAATAAACTGTCAGGCCGTTTTTTAAGTCAAAGTCAAACTGCGGAGATCATTTAAACATTGAATGAAATAAAACTACAATAAATGAAACTTTCTCATGACTGATAAGTTTAGTACTTTCTCACACAACTCTCAAATTTTTCCAAGCTCGGGACCGACAGTGGGGTCCTCGTCCCACGTCATGTCTGCATGCGGGTCAGATTATGTTCACATCAGATAGCATTTTTTTGGGGGTAATGTGATATATATATATATATATATATATATATATATATATATATATATATATATATATATATATATATATATATATACACAATGGGGCAAAAAAGTATTTAGTCAGCCACCGATTGTGCAAGTTCTCCCACTTAAAATGATAACAGAGGTCATAGGTGCACTTCAACTGTGAGAGACAGAATGTGGAAAAAAAAATCCAGGAATTCACATGGTAGGAATTTTTAATAATTTATTTGTAAATTATGGTGGAAAATAAGTATTTGGTCAACCATTCAAAGCTCTCACTGATGGAAGGAGGTTTTGGCTCAAAATCTCACGATACATGGCCCCATTCATTCCTTCCTTAACACGGATGAATCCTCATGTCCCCTTAGCAGAAAAACAGCCCCAAATCATGATGTTTCCACCCCCATGCTTCACAGTAAGTGTGGTGTTCTTGGGATGCAACTCAGTATTCTTCCTCCTCCAAACACGAGTTGAGTTTATACCAAAAAGTTCTATTTTGGTTTCATCTGACCACATGACATTCTCCCAATCCTCTGCTGTATCATCCATTTTGGTATAAACTCAACTCGTCGTGTTTGGAAGAAGAATACTGAGTTGCATCCCAAGAGCACCATACCTACTGTGAAGCATGGGGGTGTCTATGTGATCATGTTTTGTTTTAGTCATTTTGTGTTTGTTTTTTGGCCACTCAGTCCCTGTTTTTGCACTTCCTGGTTTGTTTTGTCACCATGACTAGCCATTAGTTTTCACCTGTCCTCATGTCTCACACCTGTTTTCACTAATCACCACAGTATTATTTAAGCCTGTCTGTTTCTGTTCTTTGTCCTGGCAACATCAACTCCTTCACACCCTCGATCACCTGCTATGCACCTTGTAATCCATGCCAATGATCCATGTCCCGTTCTCGTTTTGTTCCAAGTAAGTTTTCTCATTATTCATGCCACAGTGCAAGTGTTTTGTTTCGAATTTTTAATTAATTGCCTTTGTGCTAGTCTTTTGTTTCATAGCCAAGTTTGTGTACTGCCATTGTGCGCGCCTTGTGTGCTACCTTTTTTTGTAGTTTGTTAGTGTAAGAAATAAAGATGTACTTACATTCACGTCTTGCCCGTGCCAACTTTCCTTTGCCCTCGGGAAAACAATCCACGCCCAATTCCTAATCGTGACAATATATATTAGGGCTGCAAATCTTTGGGTGTCCCACGATTCATTTCAATATTGATTTTTGGGGTCGTGATACGATTATAAATCGATTTTTTCGATTCATTGCGATTCTCGATTCAAAAACAATATTTTTCCGATTCAAAACGATTCTGTATTTATTCAATACATAGGATTTCAGCAGGATCTACCCCAGTCTGCTGACATGCTAGCAGAGTAGTAGATTTTTTGAAAAAGCTTTTAGAATTGTAAAGGACAATGTTTTATAAAATGATTGCAATAATGTACATTTTTTTAACTATTAAACAAACCAAAAATGACTTCTTTTATCTTTGTGAAAACATTGGACACAGTGTTGTCAAGCTTACCAGATGCGATGCAAGTGTAAGCCACTGTGACACTATTGTTCCTTTTTTTTTATTTTTATAAATGTCTAATGATAATGTCAAAGAAGGATTTTTAATCACTGCTATGCTGAAATTATAACTAATATTGATACTGTTAATAATATTCATTTTTGTTTCACTACTTTTGTTTTTTTCTGTGTCGTGTTTGTGTCTCCTCAATTGCTCCGTTTATTGCAGTTCTGAGTGTTGCTGGG
>NC_084629.1:26106831-26179331 GCF_033978795.1 Nerophis ophidion | reverse complement strand
ATGTAAGAAGGCGGGTTTGTTTTCCGTCTCTGTGAGAAGAAGACGAGGAAGAGTGAGAAACGCCAGTAATGTAACGCCCGCAGCTAAAAGCAACTGTGTGAGAACATATAATCGAATATTACGATATAGTCATTTTCTATATAGCACAGAAACAAACCTGCGACATATCGTTTATATCTATATGTCGCCCAGCCCTAATATATATATATATATATATATATATATATATATATATATATATATATATATATACACACATACACACATTTTTCCCCCTCTTCATCGTAAAAAAAACCCAGACATTGCTTGCATGAACAGAGGCACTCGCTCCATTCTATTCTACTTTATTGCACCAGTAAAGGACTTGTAGAGTCCGGGAGAGTGTAAATAAGCGTACGCCTCTGTGACATACTGTATATTAACCGTTAGCAAAGTGCAGCCGGATTGGAGGGTGTGTGAATGTGTGGTGTGACATTCCAGCAGCTTGATTTAAGCGTCCCCACCCCACCCTCCAACACACACGCACACAAACACATCAGTGACCCTTCAAGTATTTCCCTGCCTTTTAATCTTCCACCTGCTTTGTATCCTTTTGCATCACACTTCTGTGATGTGTCGTTGTCATACCAGACATCTTTTCAGCACGCAGGTAGCAATCCGCAACCTAAAACGTACGCATTATTAAAATTGATGATTTTCAGGCGACATATCCTGTTGCTGTCCTTTGTCACGGTTGTAGCGACCCAGCTACAAAACCAGCATGCTGACTCTCAAACAAGAACCACAACACATGGAAGAGCTGCATCGCTAACAAACAATAGAGGAGAATTAAATTTATATCGCCATATATATTTCAGTCGCTTGTGATAATGATATATATATCACGGTATTTGTAGAAGGCATACAAATGATATCATTATTTTATAACGGGTTGCAAAGGCTCCTAATATGGCTGCTGACATTAGAAGTAATGTATAGCCTTATTTCCGGTTGCACTGTTTTGTCAAAAGGACTCTTACTTTCTGTTTTAACATGTTTCTATTTATACTTCTGTTAAAAGGGAATAAACACATTAGTACATTAGTTCTGGGCAATATCACAAATTTGGGTATCAATCAATACCAAGAAGTTACATGGTCAGTAATGGCCACACCAATGCTAATACTTCAATTTTTGATCACAATTCTAATCAAGACAAAAACACAGGATGGCGGTGTAACGCATCTAAACTCTCGGATCGACCAAATAATGATATTATACTTGGCATCGTTACAGTCGATTTTGTATCAAGAGCGCTAGTTTAGCTTATCCTCCTGCGGTGTGTAGTGTAGCATGTTTAGCTATTCCTCGTCCTCCAGGGACGATACTTGTAAGAACATTTTTTTTTAGTTCACCCCATGGAGGCATGAAGTGGCTTTGCACCAGGTCTGCAGGATTTTGAGAAAAAAACCTACTTGCAATTTTTCTCCCCATAATTGCAATTCAATTTGCCATACTTATAAGTTACACAAAACCCAAAACCAGTGAAGTTGGCACATTGTGTAAATGGTAAATAAAAACTGAATGCAATGATTTTCAAATCCTTTTCAACCTATATTCAATTGAATAGACTACAAAGAAAAGATACTTAATGTTCGAACTGAGAAACGTGTTTTTTTTGTTGCAAATAATCATTGAATTTGATGCCAGCAACACATTGCAAAAAAGTTGTCACAGGGGCATTTTTACCACTGTGTTAGATGGCCTTTCCTTTTAACAACACCCAATAAACCTTTGGGAACTGAGAAGACCAATTTTTGAAGCTTCAGGTAGAATTCTTTCCCATTTTTGCTTGATGTACAGCTTAAGTCGTTCAACAGTGAACATATTGTTATGAATGTGTCTATTAATGTTTGTCTGATCTTGAATGGGATTGTGCTGAAAATTGTAATTTTCCTGAAGGAACTCTCCTGACGGAATAAATAGAGTACTATCTAATCTAATCTAATCTATTACTACATTATATATTTACTTGCAGTGTGTATATAAAACATTGGAGGGCTCTGAAGGCTACAATGCTGACTTCCACTAGCCACATCTTGCAAGAGTTTTTTTAATCATATTTTAAATCAGAAAAAAAAAAAGACTGAGTTCTTGTCGCTCATAATGGTTGTTAATGATAAGCAAAATTCCCCAAAAATGCAATATGAACACAGAGGTGGGAATACGACATTAGAGTTCCAAAGATTGTGTTCCCTCAACCATAAAAAGCAAAGACCACCTGCCTCAAGCTACACGAGTGACGAAATCTGCCGTTTCATCCCTCATTCGTGCTCGCTTTTATAAGCAGCAGTTCATCCTCCGCATTTTCAGCTTCAAAAAGATAAGGTTGTGAATCAATCTGCCCCAAAATAGTCATTATCTATGTTGTCTGTTACCATGTTTGCCATGACTACAACACACTCACGTTTGTTTCCGAAAGTAGGAACACACGTTTGTTGCCGGAAGTCGGAAGTGTGTTACTATGGAAACGGATACAAATGAACTGAGGAAATAATAATACGGTAAAAATACGGTAAATATTTAACATAATGTTATGAAGGTGTCTGTTACTACATTACACATATATATACGTATATATATGTATATATATAGACTTGCAGTGTGTATATAAACCGATGTAGGGCTAGCTACTTAAAATCCTAAAAAAATAAAAATTCCCCAAAAATGCAACAGAGACACGGAGGTTGGAATACGAGATTAGAGTTTCAAAGGTTGTGTTCACCCGACCCAAAAAAGCAAAAACTACCTGCCTCAAGCTACACGAGTGACGTAATCTGTTGATGTTGTTTTCGCCCCCCACCCCCGAAAACTTCAGGGGCCGTTTGGAACCGATAATCTTCCCACATGATCCCACAGGCGTAATCTTAATGCCACCGATTGGATTGGAGGCCTTCCAAACGTGAATTGAAGTTATTCTTGCAAACGGCGACACGACGCCAGAAATAGCGCTTCGTTCTCACCTCCGCTCATGCAGCAAAATGCAAAAGTCTCGCTGATTCATTTTCGAACTCTAATTGGAGCATTTACGTAAGCTCCTGCGTCATTGGAAGGACTTTCAAAGTTCTATGTGCATGTTTCGTCATGATTTAGAAGGGAAAACCTTGAGTATCGCTGCAAGAGCTCTGACGTGACTACAAAGGCAGAATTAGAAAATAGAAAGGAGTAGACAACAGAATTTTTTACAGGAACGCAGAATGTATTTAAAGTATATTTAGGGGGAAAAAAGACCTGAACAGAGACCAAACTGTAACCTATTACAGCAATTTAGCAGTGGCCTTCAAGCTTGCTGCCACTGGCGACTGGACGGCCGCTGTGAGAAAGAGCAAAGACTTTGCACTCTTTCACGATACCACCCCATGCATTTGTGTGCCCATTTATTCACGGTCATTTCTTCTTCACTATTATAAACCCGCAGAGACCCGGGTAGCCTTTGTAAGCATATCTTATATTCAACAGGATCGGTGGGAGCCTTTTCCACACAGAGAGTCCCCCAAAGTTGAAACATAAGAGCCGTATAAAAGCACACCTTGCTTCCTAAGCAGGACCCAGAAAAGTGAGATGTTGCTGCAACGGCCTGCTGTGTCACACTAGGCCTCAATTACTTTACCGATCGAGTAATCTATCGATTAATCGAATAGTCCAGGGGTGTCAAACTCTTTTTCATTTAGAAGCCACATCGCAGTTATGGTTGTCCTCAAAGGGCCGTATTTAACATTGAATAATATATGTTAATACGTGTGTGTGTATATATATATATATATATATATATATATATATATATATATATATATATATATATATATATATATATATATATATATATATATTAGGGGTGTAATGGTACACAAAAATTTTGGTTCGGTACATACCTCGGTTTAGAGGTCACGTTCGGTTCATTTTCGGTACAGTATGAAAACAACAAAATATAAATTTTTTGGTTTATTTACAAAATTTGTAAACAATGGCTTAATCCTTTTAACATAAGAACACTATAATAATTCTGCCCACGTTAATCAACATTAAACTGCCTCAAATTGTTGCTCAGATTAAATAAAATGACAAAACTTTTCTTCTACATATAAAAAGTGCAACATTAAACAGTTTCAAGTCAACTCATCATGCTTAATTTATCACAGCATTTGGGAAGCCTGTAGTTGATTTTTATTATGTAAATGTTATATTTTTATCAACATGTGAGTGCAGGGAACCTGCCATTCAAAGCTTTTCTGTCCGTAAAACATGCACGCACGCGCACACACACACACATACCAAAATGAGCTAATGTTACGCTAAAAACTAATTAGCCTTCACCTCAAGCCACAACTGTGAGCGAGCTGAGCTGTAGTTTAAGTTTCTAGAAAGTCAACGGGCTCATAGTGTTGTTAGTAGTAGTTGACTGGGAGGTTTTTATTATCATTTGGGGAGAGTACGCTGCCTTATGCTCACCTGCTAAACACCTATCTGCTCAACGCTGAAGCATTTACTACATGCTCTCTGAATACGCACTGCTGATTGGCTGTTACCGCTCTGAATATGCACTGCTGATTGACTGTTACCGCTATATATGTAACCAATCAGATGGTTGAGTGGGTGGGACAATGCTGGGTGCTGAGACAAAGGCAGAAGAAGCAAAGCAGCTTGTTAAGACTTTAGCTTAGAAACTCATTCGGTACACCCCCGTACCGAACCGAAAACCCCGTACCGAAACAGTTCAATACAAATACACGTACCGTTACTATATATATATACACACAATAGCGTAACAATAATTTTTTGCATAACCTGCAAAAAAAATATTAAAATTTTACTTTAAAAACTAGCAGCTCAGTCATCAGAATTTTACAGTAAAAGGAGTGTTGTTTTTTTTACAGGATATAACAAATTTGAATAAATGGAACGTAATAGAGAAACAATACCACTGTTTTTAGCGGTAAAATTCAAGCAACGGACCTGCCTTTTTTTCTTTTTTTAAAACGTAAAATCTTGTTTTAATGTTTTTTTTGTTCGTTTTTAATTTTTACATAATCTGTAAAAAAAATATTTAAATTATACTTTACAAACTGTCAGCTCAGTCACCAGACTTTTACAGTAAAAGCAGTGTTGTTTTTTACAGCATATAAAAATTTTTAATAAATGGAATGGAGAAACAATACCACTTTTTTAGCAGTAAAATTCAAGCAACAGAGCTGCCCCCTTTTTTTTTTAACTGTAAAATGTTGTTTTGATGGGATTTTTTGTCTGTTATTTTTAATGTATTAGTGTTTACATAAGCTGCAAAAAAATATTAAAACTTTACTTTAAAAACTGGCAACTCAGTCTCCAGAATTTTACAGTAAAAGCAGTGGCGGGGGGGGGGGGTTCAGCATATAAAAAAAAATGATATATCTGGAATGGAATGGAGAAACAATACCACAGTTTTTAGCGGTAAAATTCAAGCGACAGAACTGCCTTTTTTTTTTGCGTAAAATTTTGTTTTAATGTTTTTTGTTTGTTTTTCAGCGTTTTAGTGTCTTAGTGCAGTGGTTCTCAAATGGGGGTACGCGTACCCCTGGGGGTACTTGAAAGTATGCCAAGGGGTACGTGAGATTTTTTAAAAATATTCTAAAAATAGCAACAATTCAAAAATCCTATATAAATATATCTATTGAATGATACTTTAACAAAATATGAATGTCAGTTCATAAACTGTTGGAAAAAAAATACAATAATGCAAAATTCAGTTTTGACAGCTAAATTTTTTGTGGACATGTTCCATAAATATTGATGTTAAAGATTTCTTTTTCGTGAAGAAATGTTTGGAATGAAGTTGATGAATCCAGATGGATCGCTATTACAATCCCCAAAGTGGGCACCTTAAGTTGATGATTACTTCTTTGTGTAGAAATCTTTATTTATAATTAAATCACTTGTTTATTTTTCAACAAGTTTTTAGTTATTTTGTCCAAATAGTTCAAGAAAGACCACTACGAATGAGCAATATTTTGCACTGTTATACAATTTAATAAATCAGAAACTGATGACATAGTGCTGTATTTTACTTCTTTATCTCTTTTTTTAAAACAAAAATGCTCTGCTCTGATTAGGGGGTACTTGAATTTAAAACATGTCCACAGGGGGTACATCACAGAAAAAAGATTGAGAACCACTGTCTTAGTGTATACGGAAAAAACAATACCAAACTTGATTTTACGGTAGAAAAACTCAGTCCGCGGAATGTAACCGTAAAACCCAGTACATTTTTGAAATTGATTGAAATCATAAGTCAAGCAGATATTTAAGTACAGTATTCATCTTTATTTTAACAGAAAATATTTTAGAATACTACATGATGATGTAATATTTGGATTTTGATCATATTGAATTTTAAAATACATGCAATTGCAGACAGTACATGTTTTAATGTCAAAAGATAAATAATGCATTTATTTAGTAAGAAAAGATTAAGCAATTTATTAACGCATATTATTTCCAGGCTTTCGCAGGTCACATAAAATAATGTGGCAAGCCAGATTTGGCCCCCGGGCCTTGAGTTTGACACATGTGGAATAATCCAATAAAATACTTTCTAGTCTCAAAGCGACTTTTAAGGAAAATACTTGATACAAATAATGATTTTCTCGAATGACCTGTATTCTTTGTTATTGTAAATGCACATAACATTAAAGTTGCACTTTTACAACGGGAGCATCATTATACATGACTTTAATTGAGAAAAAGTACAGTAAAAGTTAAAGCTGTGCAGCCAGATGAACATGAACTAGGAAACATAAATAAAAAACCTAAACAAAAAAACTGAAAAAAAAGACTGATATTGTAGGATAAATTTAGTGACAATGTTATCAAAAAAAACAACAACTGTATATTATTTGGAGGAGTGGTGTTTGATGTTTGGAAAAATTAGCATCAACATATGCTAACAAGTCTTCATACATGTTTGAATAAAACATTGGTTACATAAAGGGGAAATGCACCTTTTTTTTTTTTTAAGTTTGCCTATCATTCACAATCCCTAAGTAAGACAAAAACATTATATATATATATATATACACATATATATATATATATACACACGTATATATATATATACCGTATATATATATATATATATATATATATATATATATATATACACACACACACACACAGATACACATATATATATATATATTCACACATGTACAAATATACATAGACATATATATATACATATTATCACACACATACATATATACATATACATATATATATATATACATATACACATATATACAAACCCTGTTTCCATTTGAGTTGGGAAATGTGTTAGTTGTAAATATAAACGGAATACAATGATTTGCAAATCCTTTTCGACCCATATTCAATTGAATGCACTACAAAGACAAGATATTTGATGTTCAAACTCATAAACTTTATTTTTTTTGGTTGCAAATAATAATTTAACTTAGATATTCACGGCTGCGACACGTGCCAAAGTAGTTGGGAAAGGGCATGTTCAGCACTGTGTTACATCACCTTTTCTTTTAACAACACTCAATAAACGTTTGGGAACTAAGGAAACTAATTGTTGAAGCTTTGAAAGTGGAATTCTTTCCCATTCTTGTGTTATGTAGAGCTTCAGTCGTTCAACATTTCGAGGTCTCTGCTGTCGTATTTTACGCTTCATAATGCACCACACATTTTCGATGGGAGACAGGTCTGGACTGCAGGCAGGCCAGGAAAGGACCCACACTCTTTTTTTACAAAGCCAAGCTGTTGTAACACTTGTCTTGCTGAAATAAGCAGGAGCATCCATGATAACGTTGCTTGGATGACAACATATGTTGCTCCAAAACATGCTTTATTTGTGCCTTCACAGATGTGTAAGTTACCCATGCCTTGGGCACTAATACACCCCCATACCATCATAGATGCTGGCTTTTGAACTTTGCGCCTATAACAATCCCAATGGTTCTTTTCGCTTTGTTCTGGAGGACACCACGTCCTCTGTTTCCAATATAACTTGAAATGTATACTTTGTTGTTTTCTTTCTGTACCAAAAATGAACCGAACCGTGACCTCTAAACCGAGGTACATACCGAACCGAATTTTTTGTGTACCGTTCCCCCCGTAATATATATAAATGTAATATATATACGCACACACATATTTTATATATACACATACATATATATACACACATACATACATATATAAACATGTACACACACACACACACACATACATACATACATACATATATATATATATATATATATATATATATATATATATATATATATACACACATGTATTACTTTAATTTGCTTTCATGTAAAAACTGTAATTTTTATGGTGTGGGTGCTTTTATTTTGCCCTGGCGGCCTGCCTCAATCAAGAAAGTGGGGGAGAAACCCGTTATGCAACAAGTTACTGCATACATCAGCAGCTAATTAGAAAACTTTGAAACACATTTTGAAATAATTCTATATTCATACACATATATATTGTTATAACAGGAGGCTGTAATAAATAATGCGATAAAGATTTTAAGCTATATGGCGCATTCCTAACAGCTACTGTTAAAATGTTAATTGCTGGTATCGTAAATTTTTTTCAGCTGAGTAGTATGATTTAGTTTCGAAATCCTTCCATACATAATCCTCTGGCCTACCTTGAACAATTATCTTTTATTTGGCCAACAGGCCCATAGGTTGTCAGGGCAGAGAAAGCGCTGACTGGCCCCCACAGGACAGCTCATTGTGTGTGTGGGCTATGACCTAATAAAGCCTTCTATTGCATTACACGCGCACGCGCGCGCACACGCACACGCACACGCACACGCACACGCACACGCACACACACACACACACACACACACACACACACACACACACACACACACACACACACACAAAGATCTTGTGCTTCTGGGTACATCGCCACACAACAACAGTCTACGGTCATTCCTGACAATAACGTGGACGTCTTACACAATCATTACAACCAATCTATGGTTAGACTCCATCCTTTGATTCCCCTTGAATCTTCATGTGACCAACAGCTTTGTGTGCACAAAGAACGGCCCATATTTACTAATAGGCCAGAGTATCAATATCTCAGGGCGTACTCATAATAGGCCATAATCACTTGCAGGAGTAGCAATTGCATCAATGAAATGACATGTCTCGGGTGAGCGAGCGTCCGTGGTTTTGCACTTTGCGGATTATTTGGAGTCTTTCTATTAATTTCCGTTAAGGTCAATCAATCAATAAATCAACGTTCGCTTATACAGGACTTAATCACGAATGTCTCAAAGGATTACAATAACTATTAAGGGCCTACTGAAATGAGATTTTCTTATTCAAACGGGGATAGCAGGTCCATTCTTTATGTCATACTTGATCTTTTCGCGATATTGCCATAATTTTGCTGAAAGGATTTAGTAGAGAACATCCACGATAAAGTTCGCAAATTTCGGTGCTGATAAAAAAGCCTTGCCTTTACCAGAAGTCGCAGACGATGACGTCACAAGTGTGAGGGCTCCTCACATCTTCACATTGTTTATAATGGGAGCCTCCAGCAGCAAGAGCTATTCGGACCGAAAAAAGGACAATTTCCCCATTAATTTGAGCAAGGATGAAAGATTTGTGGATGATGATATTGATAGCGAAGGACTAGAAAAAAAAGAAAAAGAAAATAAAGTTTAAAAAAAAAAAGGCGATTGCATTGGGACGGATTAGGAGGTTTTTAGACACATTTACTAGGATAATTCTGGGAAATCCCTTATCTTTCTATTGTGTTGCTAGTGTTTTAGTGATATTGAATAGTACCTGATAGTCGGAGGTGTGTGTCCACGGGTGTCTTGACGCCAGTCTCTGAGGGAAGTCGACGGCAGCTGCATGGACGACGCAAGCTCAGCTGATCTCCGGTAAGACGCGACTTTTTACTACAATTTTCTCACCGAAACCTGCCGGTTGACAAGTGGTCGGGAACCATGTTCGCTTGACCGCTCTGATCCATAGTAAAGCTTCACCTCCGGGAATTTTAAACAAGGAATCACCGTGTGTTTGTGTGGCTAAAGGCTAAAGCTTCCCAACTCCATCTTTCTACTTTGACTTCTGCATTATTAATTAAACAAATTGCAAAAGATTCAGCAACACAGATGTCCAGAATACTGTTTAATTGCGCAATGAAAAGAGACGACTTTTAGCCGCAAATGGTGCTGCACTATTATGTCCTCTACAGTCCGTGACGTCATGCGCACGCGTCATCATTCTGCGACGTTTTAAACAAGAAACTCAGCGGGAAATTTAAAATTGTAATTCAGTAAACTAAAAATGCCGTATTGGCATGTGTTGCAATGTTAATATTTCATCATTGATATATAAACTATCAGACTGCGTGGTCGGTAGTAGTGGGTTTCAGTAGGCCTTTACAGACGGTAGAGCGGGAGCAAGACTACTTTCTCTACCACTACTTTTGTTGTACACCACGGGCGAGCTTGTCCGTGAATTTAATTACCGTATATTACAGTTCACTTTTATCCATTTCCTCTGCACACTGTTCAGCCCTTAATTGCACAACTTGACAACCCAAAAGAGCAGATTTGTCATTTTCCAAGCTAACACAAAGAAAAACAGACACATATATATATATATATATATATATATATGCCGTTAAAGCGGACGACTTTTAGCTGTGTGTGTGTGCAGCGCTCATACTTCCTAAAAACCTGTGACGTCTTGCGTACACATCATTACACGATGTTTTCAAGACAAAACTCCCGGGAAATTTAAAATTGCAATTTAGTAAACTAAAAAGGCCGTATTGGCATGTGTTGCAATGTTAACATTTCATCATTGATGATAAACTATCAGACTGCAGGGGGGTTTCAGTAGACCTTTAAACTACACTAAAAACTCCAGTTTAAATGACCAGTGCGTGGATCAGAAGGCTGGCACTAGTCATGGATGGATTTTAGGTACTACCATTATCCATTTACCATGGCAACATGCTGAAAACTACACCTGGCACTCTTCATCATGAGCTGCAAGAAAACCAGTACGCTTCTCCCATGTCTTTGTGTGGCTTTGCCTGCTTGCACAATCCTCTCCCACGTGGGACTGGTGCAAAGGAAACATCCTGTATCCTTCAGTAAATGGCCCTGATTGAATGACGACTGCACAAAAAAAAAACACCAGACATTTTTAATTCTTTCATGCATCTGGCACCGTAAAAAACTGCTAATAATAATTCACTCATGCGTGGAAGTAGTTAAACATGCCGTGTGAAACCGGAATACATCAGTGTATTCTTGCTGGGTGTCATGGATGCTGCTGCGACCGGGTCAAAAATCTTTCGTCAAGCTCGACCTCTGAGAACCGAAGGGAAACCTGCTTGGAATTCTGCTCAAGATAGAAGCAGAAAACTCATTATGTTTCCTTGAGTGCAAAAAAAAAAAAAAAAAAAAAAAAAAAAGGTAACTTAGAGCGTAAACAGCTTGCCGTTTCCCCCCAGATGGAGTGCGGTATCAAAACAGAAAGTCCTGTCCAATTATTCTAAAAGGAGCATGCTGCTCTCACATTGCACGATGTTTACACAGCAGCAAGCAGCAAGCAGCAGTTATTAGGAGCCTCCCAGGACTCGCCGCTCGTCACGCTGCTGTGTTGGGATTCTGTCACTCGGAGCTTTTAGGAAGACTGATCTTAGGTATGCCAGAGGAGCCATTTTAAGTATGAAAACACGAGAAATAAAGTCAGATCGAAATCCGACAACGAAAGCGTTTGGTGGAAGCCATTTTGCTGACAGGGACACAGCTCTGGTGTCATTTAAAAAGTTACAATTTTAGGTTGTAGCAATTGGAAATCCATTTATTTTGATCATAAACATGACTAAAGTCAAGTGTTTTCTTTGCTTTTCTCCCCCGCTGTCTTCGGGTACAAACAAAGCTTGTAAGTAGGCATGTAACAATATGAAAACGTCATAACACGGTTATCAAAACATGACGAAGTGCCCTAATGACACAAATCTCCAGGTTTTTGCGGGCCAGGCATGGTTTGACACCTGTGCCTTAGAACAGTGGTTCTCAAATGGGAGTACGCGTACCCCTAGGGGTACTTGAAGGTATGCCAAGGGGAATGTGAGATTTTTGTTTAAATATTCTAAAAATAGCAACAATTAAAAAATGCTTTATAAATATATTTACTGAATAATACTTCAGCAAAATATAAATGTAAGTTCCTAAATTGTGAAAAGAAATGCAACGATGCAATATTCAGTGTTGACAGCTAGATTTTTTGTGGACATGTTCCATAAATATTGATGTTAAATTTTTTTTTTTTTTTGTGAAGAAATGTTTAGAATTAAGTTGATGAATCCAGATGGATCTCTATTATAATCCACAAAGAGGGCACTTTAAGTTGATGATTACTTCTATGTGTAGAAATCTTTATTTATAATTGGATCTTTCTGTGTGGAGTTTGCATTTTTCTCCCCGTGAATGCGTGGGTTCCCTCCGGGTACTCCGGCTTCCTCCCACTTCCAAAGACATGCACCTGGGGATAGGTTGATTGGCAACACTAAATTGGCACTAGTGTGTGAATGTGAGTGTGAATGTTGTCTGTCTATCTGTGTTGGCCCTGTGATGAGGTGGCGACTTGTCCAGGGTGTACCCCGCCTTCCGCCCGATTGTAGCTGAGATAGGCGCCAGCGCCCCCCGCGACCCCGGAAGGGAATAAGCGGTAGAAAATGGATGGATGGATGGATGAATCACTTGTTTATTTTTCAACAAGATTTTAGTTATTTTTATATCTTTTTTTCCAAATAGTTCAAGAAAGACCGCTACAAATGAGAAATATTTTGCACAGTTATAAAATTTAATTAATCAGAAACTGATGACATAGTGCTGTATTTTTACTTCATCTTTTTTTTCAACCAAAAATGCTTTGCTCTGATTAGGGGGTACTTGAATGAAAAAAAATGTTCACAGGGGGTACATCACTGAAAAAAGGTTTGAGAACCACTGCCTTAGAAGATAAATACTTTGGATCCTGCATCAGGCCCTCAGACAAGAGCAGTCCTATCTAAAAGTCTGCGAGCATGAACTGATGAAGCATGGTCGGATGAGAGGCGAAACGCTTTTTAAATGGGCCCTATTATGCAAAACAAACTTTTCTTACCTCTTGGTACCTGATTTTGAATATTTGGGATCGGCATAGATCCTAAAAATGTGAAATCAAACCATGGAGGCATGGCAGATATATTTATAAAATAATCTTGCCTTCTTTCATACATCCTCCAAATGAGCCGCTTGTGACCCAATTGTGAGGTCATCTCAACATTTACCCAAAGTGCTGTGCACGGGTCCGCCATTGTAGTATGTGCTCTAGTCAATGAGTTTCTTCTTTTTTTGCAGAAGAAGTGCTGCAAAATAACAAAAATTAGGAGTAAAAAAATATGATTACAACGCAAAATGTCCCATTGGTGGAATAGTTCAGCTTCAAATTGGATGGGCAATATGAGCCCATCAATACGGACGCACAAACAAGAATGCGCAATCACGGGATGTCATAATTGTTACACTGAATGTTTACATTGTTACTTTAAAGACATCAACTGTAAGTTATTCTTCTAAATATTTGCTCAAAACAGTAGCTGTTCCTGCACAATTATTTGCACTTAGCTTGTAGTAACAATAAAAAAATCTGATTACAACATTTTAGCATTATGTGTGTGTTCAATTTAATCAAAAAAACATTCCTGCCACTTAATTTTACACTCTATGAAATTTTTAACAAGCTTTTTTTTTTGTATATACAGCACAGGCCAAAAGTTTGGACACACTTTCTCGTTCAATGCGTTTTCTTTATGTTCATGACTATTTACATTGATTCATTGATTGAAACTTTTATCAGTAGATTGCACAGTTCAGTACATATTCCGGACAATTGACCACTAAATGGTAACACCCGAATAAGTTTTTCAACTTGTTTAAGTCAGGGTTCGCGTTAATCAATTGATGGTAAATTGTAGATAGTCACATCAAAACTATGAATGAACACGTGGAGTTATGTACTTAACAACAAAAGGTGAAATAACTGAAAACTGGCAACTTGTTCAGGGTGTACTCCGCCTTCTGCGCCCGAATGCAGCTGAGATAGGCTCCAGCACCCCTCGCGACCCCAAAAGGGACAAGCGGTAGAAAATGGATGGATGGATGAATGTTTTATATTCTAGTTTATTCAAAATAGCCGCCCTTTGCTCTGATTACTGCTTTGCACACTCTTGGCATTCTCTCGATGGTAGCAACCTGAAATTGTTTTCATTTCACAGGTGTGCTTGAAGCTCATCAAGAGAATGCCAAGAGTGTGCAAAGCAGTAATGAGAGCAAAGAGTGGCTATTTTGAAGAAACAAGAATATAAAACATGTTTTCAGTTATTTCACCTTTGTTAATTACATACCTCCACATGTGTTCATTCATAGTTCTAATGCCTTCAGTGACAATCTACAATATTATCATACCATCATGAAAATAAAGAAAAACGCATTGAATGAGGAGAAGCTGTGTTCAAACTTTTGACCTGGACTGTATATCACAATATCGTACCGTGGCCTTAATACTGTGATATATCGTACTGTGAGATATCAAACCGTTCCATCCCTATCAATGACGGTTCATTACTTTGGATTTAATGAGCACTTCAAAGAATATGTAACAGTATATAGAAGTGACAGGGTCCTACCAGAGGGCTCCGTGGTTAACCAAGGAATGACGTCTGAAGGATCTTATCAAGAGGCTACACCGTGTGACCAGACTTGGTTTCTCTTTTTTCTACCACTGGGAGCAGAAAGGTCTAGCGGGGGCGGGGTGAGTTGTTTATTCCGGCTTGATGGTAATGCATAAATATTTTAAGTGGCCGAGTGTGAGATCTCTCTGCTATATCATCTATGTGTAATTGTGCGTGCCAGAACCGGCCTTTCAGCACATTTTCTCTGCCTCCCGGACCCCCAACAGAATGGCTGAGATTATATTATACAAGCTGCTTGAACGCACACACACACACACACACACACACACACACACACACACACACACACACACACACACACACACACACACACACACACACGAGGATCCTTGAGCCAGTAACACAACACATGTGTAGCCCCCTACAAGGCCCGGGACCCCATTCAGTCACAACCACTCGCTGTTTTTCATGGGGGGCTCGCAGCTGATTAACAAATGATCCCGTGGCGTAATCCCTACATTTTCGTTTTTAACAACAAAGCCTAGTCCGCCTTCAGCCTTGCTGTTATTTGGTATTTTAAACCAGTCCGCCTACGCCGCTCGTCCACAGTCACGGCTCATCACACAAATTTAAGTCAGACGCCGGATGACCACTCACATAATGTTTTATTACAAACATTTGGACGGAATCATCTGCAATGTGCGATATTTTCCCGACTGTTTACATTCCCTGCAGTGCCCAAAGCATTTTTAACTCGTTTTTGGTTATTCTGCAATGTTTGCAGACTCCCTACTAATGTGGATTAATGATGATGGGGCCAGCGAGGGAGCGACGTGAGGCACCAGTAGAGAAGCAATAAAGAAAAATACAATTACAGAACTTGGCCATGATGAGGGTTTTAATAAAAGTAGGGGTGTAACAATTAGTCGACATTGTCAAAAAATGTCGACAATAAAATTTGTCGCTGACAATTATATTTTACATTTCCTCCTATTCTTGTTAAAAACATGAATACCTTGCTCCTTTTGCAAAGCGGATCTTGATGTCAGACGTCTGGAAGGTCTCAACCTTCGGTAAGAGTGTTAGCTTGTACCTTGCTTGCTACCTAACAAGTAGGAGTAAATACAGTATATTCCGAACTATAGATCACACCGGGATATTAGCCACACCCACAATTTCCGTCCTGTTTCCATTAGCCTTACATAAGCCGCGGATATATATGTTGCAACTAAGGCTGGGCGATATGGCCTTTTATTAATATCTCAATATTTTTAGGCCATATCACAATACACGATACATATGTCGATATTTTGCCTTAGCCTCGAATGAACGCTTGATACATATAATCACACCAGGATGATGATTCCATGTGTCTACATAAGGGATGTCCCGATCCAGGTTTTTGCACTTCCGATCCGATATTGTTTTTGCACTTCCGATCCGATACCGATACTGGCCGATCCGAGCATGTATTAAAGTTTAAAGTTATTTAGCCTACTTAGTTGTCAGATTCATGTTGAAAAGGGTTTTAGTACTCTTGATCACAACTAGCCAGCTGAATTAGGTGAGTTTGAATAATACACAATGGTTGGTATTCAAGGATAAACACAAAATAGAAAAATTTATACATGACAAACAGAAATGGCGTCATTAAACAGTAAAAAAGTGAACAGTATAAAGTGCAAATAATGCTGTAAACATTATTTTAAAAAAGCAAAACACACAAACGACCTGAGTGGGATAAAATGTCTATAACTCAACATCAATACTTGCTCTTGAACAAGTGTAAACTTAAAAAAAAAAAAAAAAAAAACTATCTACACACTCCTTTCAATTGTTTGGCCCAGTCAGGGTGGGCAAACAATTGAAGTCCAAGCATAATGGGGAGATTCTTTCTGACAAAGACGAGCACTTCGAGATGCTCAGGTGTCAGCCTGCTCCTGTGTTCATCAATGATGAGTGCTAAAAAGACTCTCACTCTCAAGAGTCATTAAAATATCTTACAACTTTACCACCACGCTTGACTTTATTGTGGCATGTTTTGCACTCCACCTCTTCATTTTTACAGTAACTTTTAATTCACACGGCCGTCTTAAGGGTTAGAAGACAGACTTGTGGATGTGTTGAAGGTGTGCTGGAAAATGCGGAACGGAGTGTAGGGAGCAGCAGAAAAGTGGAATGTATTATTTAAATCAGTGCGTTGAAAAACACGGACTGGATTAATTTTTAAACTGGATCGGGTTCGGCATTTTCCCATGCCTTGCCGATACACATTTTTTGGCAAATATGGCAAATATCGACGGCCGATCCGATCCAAATATCGGATCAGGACAACCCAAGTCTACATTAACACATTCTTGTTCATACTGCAATAATATATATATATATATATGCTCATTGTAAACTTTCGTGCAGAGAGGGAAATCACGACTAAGTCAATTTACCAAAACTGTATTTATTAAACAGTTATTAAGCAGTGGCACAAACATTCATGTCATTTCCAAAACAGAAAGTGCAAGATTGTCAGAGACATTTTAAAACAAGCTATTAGTGCACTTTTGTGCATGATGTTACTAAGATGACATCAAAACAACACAAAATTAAAGTGCACTTTTTGTACAGAACACCAATACAATAGTTGAAAAAAATATAAAGTGCACTTTTGTGCATGATGTCACACAAGGTATTTCAATAACTGTCAAATAAAAATTAGCTGCATAATAGGAAATCAAATAGTGTATGTCCTTCGTTATGTGGTAGGTTACTGCGGACGTTAAATGTGGAAATGGTTGCTTGAGCATTTTGTTGGTGTGGCACCAAATGGAGATGTTGACATGCGAAGTTTCAAGCACTCTTCATTCTCTAGCGGGTGACTTTTCAAATGGTGCTACACATTAGCAGTGCTGCCACTTGTGGCAACTTGTAAAACATCTTCCTACTTGAAGCCAAACCACCGCCAGACGATGGACTCCGTGCTGTTTTTCTTGGGAATTTTAATTATTGCTTTATTTTTTTTACCAGATTCGCACCTTCTTTCTCTCGTATTACCACTCGCACCGCTCCGCTAGCACCACTGAAAATATTGCAATGTCGACTAACAAAACAAATCTGTTTTTTTTTTTTCAAACTGTCATTGCTCAAAACATAATATTGAATCAAAATCAATGTTATTATGAATTATTGACCTATCCAAGGTTCCGATTACTTCACATCAAATATTCCACGAAGAAAAATATTTTTGGTGGAAGATTTTCCAAATTTGGTAAATAAATAACACTAAAATGTATATTTTGTTGTTTTCTTACTGTACCGAAAATGAACCCAACCGTGACCTCTAAACCGGGGTACGTACCGAACTGAAATTTTTGTGTACCGTTACACCCCTACTAATAGTAATAATACATTCCTGTATTAACTTCTTTATCCAGATCCTCACCAAGAGTGTTTTATTGTAATGTACCGATTGCCATGAAAACTTTCATGAATTAAAACAAAAACATTGGGCAGATTTCCACCAAACTTTCTATAGTGGTGACATGTGGACCAGAGAAGAACCTCTAAGCAGGGGTCTCAAACATGCGGCCCGTGGGCCAATTGCGGCCCGCGAGACAATGACAATTTAATGTATGTGCGGCCCCCGAGTTTAATATGAACAGAACTTGACAGCGTCATACTACCAAACATTCTCGTTTTTCACAAAAGTCCTCATAGAAACAAGGACGACTTTTACACAATCAACACTATTCATGGAGTGCTGTAACAGGACTGTTCTTAAAACCCTCCAAATTCTGTACAGACAGTGTGCAAGCCATATTGATTGTCACCTTAGGCTAAGCAGTACACTGTTACAGATATGTGCCGGACTGTCAACCCACACCAAACAAATATTACAAACACATTTCAGGAGAACATCCGCACTGTAATACAACATAAACTCAACAGAACAAATACCCACAATCCCATGCAGCCTTGACTCTTCCGAGCTACAATACACACACCCACGCTACCACCACCCCCTCACGCCCCCACCCTCCCTACTTGCGTCGGTTGAGGTGGTGTATGTAGCCCAGGGAGATGGGGCTGCAAGGTGTTCTGGGTATTTGTTCTCTTGTGTTTAAGTTGGGTTAGGGTGCGGAAATTCCCCCAAAATGTGTTGGTCATTCTTATTTGGTGTGGGTTCAAAGTATGGCGCATATTTGTAACAGTGTTAAAGTTGTTTATACGGCACCGTCAGTGTGGCCTGTATGGCTGTTGAACAAGTACGTTTTGCAGCCACGTACGTTGTTCTGCACTAGTCTCACACAACATGTTACAGAGCCGACACACTGGTTGTGTGACGTAGAAGCGTGCGCGGTGACATGTAGTGGAGCAGTAGTTCTCTTCTAGGGGGTGCGCTGACCCCCGGAAGTACTTGAAGGTATGCCAAGGGACAAGTAAGATTTATTAGAAACAATTTGAAAAATAGCAGCAATTCATAAATCCATTAAAAATATGTTTATTGAATATTGCCTCAATGAAATATGAATTAAGTTCATAAACTGTGAAAAAACAATACAACAATCCATCATTCAGTGTTGACAGCTAGACTTTTTATGGACATGTTCCATAAGTGTTGATGTTAAAGATTTATTTTATTGTGAAGAAATGTTTAGAATGAAGTTGATGAATCCAGATGGATCTCTATTACAATCCCCAAAGAGGGCACTTTAAGTTGATGATTACTTCTATGTGTAGAATTTTTTATTCATAATTTAATCACTTGTTTATTATTCAACAGGTTTTTTTTTGTTATTTGTATTCCTTTTTTTCCAAATACTTCAAGAAAGACCACTACAAATGAGCAATATTTTTGCACTGATATACAATTTAATAAATTAGAAACTGATGACATAGTGCTGTATTTTACTTCATCTCTTTTTTTAACCAAAAATGCTTTGCTCTGATTAGGGGGTACTTGAATGAAAAAAATGTTCACGGGGGTACATCACTGAAAAAAGGTTGAGAACCACTGTTGTAGAGGATGTTAAAGGCAGCGCAGTCACGGCAGCCCTTAATAATGTCGGCCGGGTGAAAACTGGGAAAAATTCGGGAGAATGGTTGCACCGGTAGATTTTCGGGAGGTGCACTGAAATTCAGGAGTCTCCCGGAAAAATGGTGAGGGTTGGCAAGTATGTTGCTAGGGCGGGACAGCTATTCATAGAAGGTGAGTTCATTAAAGAGTGCATGTTGGATTTTTTAAGAAATCTTTTCTTGCGGCCCAGCCTCATTCAGTTTCTGCATCCAGTGGCCCCCAGGTAAATTGAGTTTGAGACCCCTGCTCTAAAGTTTTGATGAGGATCTGGATAAAAGGTGCTGATTGAGTTACTATGGCATCCTCACTGACACAGAAGTAGTCGGCTACAAACGGATAGAAGCATTTTTTTTTTTTTAATTAGTTTAGAATTCAACTTCGGTAGAGTTCTGCAGTTCTACGCAGGGAATTCTTGTTATGTGTGGTCTTTAAAAGTTTACTAAACAATATCTCGGCCATCTGCACAGGACTATAGATAACAATGCACTGGGTAATATATCTGACATGAATACATAAATAATAGCATTCAGGCTGTGCAGCCTGCACCTCCAAGCCTCCTCCTATGCCGCGAGGCATGCAAATGAAGGGGAATTCCTCTCCCTGCCATCGGAGTAAATCATCCCTTCTGCAATATAGTAAGTTGGAGGACAGCACCTACTGTTAAATCTTGAGCATGGCCATTCAAATGACAATCTTGGCTCTATTAGCACACATGCAGACAGATGTTTGCCTCCTAATGACTGGAATGCATCATGGCTGCTACGGTGTCAACATTGTGCTTTCTACATGAGCCTGGATGGAAGAAGAACATTATTTCTTTCTGGGGGCAGGAGTGACTATGTTGTTGCCCCGAAGGCACAGGACGTCTGAACGTGGGAGTGAAGCTAATGGGCCGCCTCCTTCCAAGGCAAGCGGGACCGTCTCAGACATCTGTATTTACCTCCTGCCGTCATCACCACGTCCTTTGCTTTGATTCCCTGGGAATCACAATTCCGAGGCAGATGTGTGCACGTGTGCTTTGGGAAATATGGCTTCTCAACTCCAGGCCAATGCCTCTGGAGTTGTACAATTAGGAAGCTGACCAAAAAGTTGCAGAAACCTTGTGTAAGAGACTTCAAAAGCCAAATTTTCCAACAGAAGGATACCAGCGACAAGACAAAGCCAAACAGCCTCTTAAAGGCCTACTGAAACCCACTTTTACCGACCACGCAGTCTGATAGTTTATACATCAACGATGAAATATTAACATTGCAACACATGCCAATACGGCTGGGTTAGTTTAGTAAATTTCAATTTTAAATTTCGCGCCAAAGTATCCTGCTGAAACGTTGCGGTATGATGACGTGTGCGCGTGACGTCGCGCATTGTAGAGGACATTTTCTTCCAGCACCGTTCCCAGCTATAAGTCGTCTGTTTTCATCGCATAATTCCACAGTATTCTGGACTCTGTGTTGCTGAATCTTTTGCAATTTGTTCAATGAATAATGGAGACATCAAAGAAGAAAGCTGTAGGTGGGAAGCGGTGTATTGCGGCCGCCTTTAGCAACACAAACACAGCCGGTGTTTCATTGTTTACATTCCCGAAAGATGACGGTGAAGCTTTACTATGGAACAGAGCGGTCAAGTGAACACTGTTGGATTGGACCACACACACAAAAAGTACAGTGTATTATGCAGCGATCATTTCAAAAGATCATGTTTCGAAGAGGGTCCCTTGCGAAGGGCAGAGATGGGCATTGCCACCACCCTAAGATTGGTGCTGAAGAAAGGTGCGGGGCCGACCTTCAGGTTGTACAGGTACGACCATATAATCTCACTAAAACACTAGTAACACAATAAGCAGATAAGGGATTTTCCAGAATTATCCTAGTAAATTTGTCTAATAACATCTGAATCGCGCCCACTTTATAGTGTTTTTTTTATTTTTAGTCCTTCACTCTCACTTTTCTCATCCACAAATCTTTCATCCTCGCTCAAATTCATGGGAAAATCGTCGCTTTCTCGGTCCGAATCGCTCTCGCTGCTGGTGGCTATGATTGTAAACAATGTTCAGATGTGAGGAGCTCCACAACCCGTGACATCACGTGCATATCATCTGCTACTTCTGGTACAGGCAAGGCTTTTTTATTAGCACCAAAAGTTGCGAACTTTATCGTCGATGTTCTCTACTAAATCCTTTCAGCAAAAATATGGCAATATCGCGAAATGATCAAGTATGACACATAGAATGGACCTGCTATCCCCGTTTAAATAAGAAAATCTCATTTCAGTAGGCCTTTAAAGCGCTTTAAAAAGTCTTGAAGTTGACTTTGTTGAAACCTGCAGAGACCTTGTAGAGGTTGTACAGTATCTCGGTATTAGTATAGTATTGCGGTATTAATGAATCAAAAACGGTATTATACCCTGTTTGAAAAGTACCGGTTCGCCATACTTTTATTTTTTTGCAGGCATGACGGCGCATCATCGTCACGTCATGATATTGTTGGTTTTACGAGCAGGGAGCATGTTCGGCAGCGCACGATCACAGAGTACTTACAAACAGACAGTGTGTAGACAGAAAAGGGAGAACGGATACATTTTGGCTTAAAACTAACAAAGGGGAACACTGAAACACCCTCAGGATGAAGTACTTTAAGACATGGTTATCTAGTTAGCAGCTAATGTCCATTCGTAATCGGCCATGCTTTAGCTACTTCGAAATCACTAATCCTAATTAAGTAAGTTTTTTACAAGTATCATCCCTGCAGGACGAGGAATAGCTAAACTTGCTTCACTACACAACGTCGGAGGATACAATAGCTCACCGGCCTCACACACGCCATGGGTGGATTTACACCCGACATCCACTGTAATGATACCAAGTACAAGAGCCTATCTTGTCGATACTAGTATGATGACATCAATATCTTTATCGTCACAAAATCCTTTTTTCTTTAAAAAAAAAAAAAAAAAAATCACATTATATTCATAAACTCAGGAAATACATCCCTGGACACATGAGAACTAAAATGATGACCATTGTACGATTCTGTAACTACTTGGTATCGGATCGATACCTAAATTTGTGGTATCATCCAAAACTAATGTAAAGCATCCAAACAACATAAGAATAAGTGATTATTACATGTTAACATAAGTGTAGACAGAACATGTAGTAAAACAGAGAGTAAGCAGATATTTACAGTAAATGAATTTAATAATCCATTTTTACAGCTTGTCCCTTCTAACTTTGACAAAATAATAGAATGATAAATGAAACAATATGTTACTGCATATGTCAGCAGACTAATATAGAGCCTTTGCTGGTGTACTTACTACTAAAATACAAGTTGTCTAATATGTTCACTATTTTATCTAAGGACTAAATTGTTCTTTGATTGCAATAGTAAACATATGTTTAATGTACCGCAAGATTTTTTGTTAAAATAAAGGCAATAATGCCATTTTTTGTGGTCCCTTTTATTTAGAAAAGTATCGAAATACATTTTGGTACCGAAATATTGGTATCGAGACATTACTGCAGAGTAACGCAAGTATGTATGTTTACATACATAAATGTTACATACATAAATGTTTACATTTAATATATGTTTCTCCTGGTCCTTATTTTTGACAGGAAATTCAGACTATTTTGATGGTTCTGCCACACAATACCTCAGTGCTAACGAGGGGAATTTACACTTCAACGACTGTCGCTGGCTTTGACAGTTAGGATTGCTTGTTTGCATCAAAACATTTGTTTTTCTCACTACGATAGGGCGAAACCATCCTTGCGCAGGCACACCCTCCTGGTTTTTTGGAGTATACTGTAAATATTTGGGGTTTTGGCACCAGCCGCTGAACTAGATCCGACCAATCTAAATCTATGAGCATGAACTGATGAAGCCTACTCGGATGAGCGGCAAAAACGTCTTCTAAGACAAACCAAGCAGTCCAGTTGTGATCTATTGAATGCGCTGAGATGACAATGACCTAGATGAATGAGAACCTTCAGAGATATCATAAAAATTATTTTTTGGACTATAAGTTGCAGTTTTTTTCATAGTTTCGCCGGGGGTGCGACATATACTCCGGAGCGATTTATGTGTGAAATTATTAACAAATTATCGTAAAATATCAAATAACATAATTTATATCATTCGCGGAAGAGACGTAGAAAATGTCATCAATCGTCACACACACGTCAACCAATAAGAATTCGGAGGGGGAGGGTCATGGCAGAAGTGCATCTATTAATATGGATCATTTCCTCGTTGGCGGTAACTTATAAAAACTGAGAAGAGCTGAACAAAAATGGCACCGAAAAGGAAATCATGTACTGCAGATTACACAATATCAAATAATATTTATCTCATTCGCGGAAGACACGTACAAAATGTCAGCAATCGTCACACACATATCAACCAATAAGAATTCAGCGGGGGAGGGTAATGGCAGAAGTGCATTGTGGGTCATGGAATGCTAACTGCTATATGCTACTGCCGTAGCTATTAAAATGGATAATTTCATCGTTGGCGGTAACTTATAAAAACTGACAATGGCTGAATAAAAATGGCACCGAAAAGGAGATCATGTATTGCAGATTACAAGCTGGACGTAGTGAAATATGCAGCAGAAAACGACAAGAGGAAGCGGCGCATACCTTTGGAGTTGGCAGAGTTGTTTAGAAGAGACATCGAGGAAGAAGATTTCATCGGATTTATCGATTAGGAGTAACAGATTGTTTGGTAAACGTATAGCATGTTCTATATGTTATAGTTATATGAATGACTCTTACCATAATATGTTACGTTAACATACCAGGCACCTTCTCAGTTGGTTATTTATGAGTCATATAACGTACACTTATTCAGCCTGTTGTTCACTGTTCTTTATTTATTTTAAATTGCCTTTCAAATGTCTATTCTTGGTATTGGATTTTATCAAATACATTTCCCCCTAAAGTGCGACTTTTCCTTCTGTATAATGCATTTTCGGTCGGTGCGACATATACTCCGGAGTGATTTATAATCCGAAAAATACGGTATATGGTTATGCAGTTTTCAGCCATAGGATTCACCCACTCGGCACTAAAAAAAAGCACTTGGCTGTGACATCCACAGAATAAATACAGCAAAGTAGATCCAAAACAGGAAATGGAGCGTTTGACTGGTATTTGAGGGCCACATGCTATAAGTCCCTCAAATTAGTAAGAAGATGGGATGTGTGTTTGTACAACTGGCTCATATTTGAGCGTTTCTGCTGGCCGTGATGGAGTCAGCGGGGCTGGCAGGAAGCCACAGGACTCTTTTTGCCCCTGTGTTTTAAGAACAAGACATCATTTTCAGGCTTGCCACAACACGCACGGCGGCTCTTATCGCGCCGTCGAGACACTCTCGAAGACCGAGGCGACTTCGGGTGACTGACGGCGTCTGTCACGTTCGCGCTCCCAAAGCTTTGGACGGCGCTCGCTTCGTCGAGCGTCGCTCAAAGCAGAAACACTCTTACCACTCAAAGCCAAATGAAAACAAAGTCTCTCTCTCTCTCTCACACTCTCGACAGTCAGTGTTCCCTCCGTGTTTCATTCCTGTGCTCCGTGGAGAAAGGCTGTGATAACATACTGCTAAGTCCCTCGGTGTGGCGCAGGTACTGGAGCTATTTTGCAAAACAAAAAGGTGAGGATGCGAGGGAATAAACGCCTGCAGAGGACGGGCCGTCAGAAAATAAACACGCCTGCACAGACGTTTACGCACTCGCTTTTAGTTATTAGTCATCCCGGCAGCAACCAGGGAACATTTAAAGGTAATTGCAAATGAAATAAAATATCGGAGGAGTCTAGTTAGTAACATTGGCTTATAATTATATTTACTCAACCATGTCTTACATTTCAAATAAAATTGTCACTGTACAGTGCTCTATGTTCAGGTTGTTGCTGTTCCAAATAAATCAGATAGAAGTCGGTATTGCACGTAGGGCTGGGCAATATGGTCTTTTTTTAATATCTCAATATTTTTAGTCCATAACGCGATACACAATATATATCTCAATATTTTGCCTTAGCCTTGAATTAAGACTTAATACATAGAACCATACCAGTATGACCATTCTATGTGTCTACATTAAAACATTCTTGTTCATACTGCATTAATATATGCTCATTTTAAACTTTCATGCAGAGAGGGAAATCACAACTAAGTCAATTTAGCAAAAGTGTATTTACTAAACAGTTAAGCAATGGCACAAACATTCATGTCATTTCAAAACAGAAAGTGCAAGATTGTCAGAGACATTTTAAAACAAGCTATTAGTGTACTTTTGTGCATGATGTCACTAAGATGACATATCAAAACAACACTAAATTAAAGTGCACTATTTTTGTACAGAACGCCACTACAGTAGTTTAGAAACATATAAAGCGCAATTTTGTGCATGATGTCACACTAGATATTTCAATAACGGTTTTAAGTTGCACCAGTGTTCAAAAGATGCGAAAGACCCTCGTTTGTTCTGCACACTTTACCGACGATAACGATGCTACGACAGAGATGGCACAGAGATGTGTCGATATCCTGCGACACTCAAAGCAGATGCATTTCCAACGATAAAGTCCACGAAAACACAAAGGTGAGTTTTGTTGATGTTATTGACTTATGTGCTAATCAGACATATTTGCTAACGGCATGACTGCAAGCTAATCAATGCTTACATGCTATTTAGGCTAGCTGTATGTACATCTTACATCATTATGCCTCATTTGTAGCTATATTTGCACCCAGCCTTTCCCTCCACCCACATTTAATGCCAAACAAACACATACCAATCGACTGATTCAAGTTGCACCGGTGGTCAAAAGATGCAATCGTTGGTTAGAAGGCGATCCTCGAATTCGTCCTTGTTGCCGCTGTCTGTCGTGATATGGCTCAATAACTTCAGTTTCTTCTTCAATTTCGTTTTCACCATCTGCCTCCACACTCCAACCATCCGTTTTAATATATGCGCAATCTGTTGAATGGCTTAAGCCGCTGAAATCCGAGTCTGAATCCGAGCTAATGCCGCTATTCCTTTCTGGTCTATCCGCCATGTTTGTTTGTATTGGCGTCACGCAGTGACGTCACAGGAAAATGGTCGGGTGGATATAGCGATGGTGAAAATCAGGCACTTTGAAGCCATTTTTCGGGATATTGCGTGATTGGTAAACATTTTTAAAAAACTTTGAAAAATAAAATAAGTCACTGGGAACTGTTTTTTATTGGTTTTAACCCTTCTGAAATTGTGATAATGTTCCCCTTTAAAAAGTTTTCTAAAGTGGACTTTCAAGCGAAGCAGGAGGTAATTACTAAAGGAAGACCAACGCCGGAGCTGAATGGTTTGTTTCAATCAGCAGGATGGAAAGTTACTCGCTCTTTCCAAACGGAGTGGTATACGTGAAAAGACTTGCTTTGTGGATGTTCTGCAAGAAACGGCCTTTTCTGCTTTCCTTGCCTACTTTTTTCAACCTGTGGAACTGTGTGGACTCAAATGGGATTATGTGACCTAAAGAATTTGCAAAGAAGCCTCACCAAACACGAGCGGTCGGCCGCTCATATTCAAAGCGAGATTGCGCTAAAAACGTTTGGGTTGACGAGGGTAGACTTGGCTTTGGATGAACAGCGGCCACTCAACATCAATGTCCACAATGCTAAGGTAAAAGAGAACCGAGAGATTTTAAAAGATGTCATCAATGCTGTCTGCTTCCTCGCAAAACAGCAGCTAGCATTTGGTGGAAATGATGAGAGTAGGAGCTCTGCTAATCGTGGCAACTATGTTGAACTCTTATAAGACTTTTAAAACTGAAGGAAGTGAAGGAGGACTTTAACCAGAAAGTGACGGATATGTTTATCCAGAAGGACCGGCGCATGGACTTCATTTATAAGTAAAGGTAAGACGACGATAAGATTGTGTTTCGTTTTCAATGAAATGCACATTTTGTGGACAACAGTTTGTATGTGTAAAGAATGCAGAAATGAAATATAACCCGTTAACTGCTGCCAATCGAACCGCAAATAATCTGGACAGCGCGCATACTGTATATTTGTAAATCTGATACTGTTTACGTCAGTGCCTCACCAGCTATATACCTCACGGCACGTCACTTACTGAGAAGCACACTTTGATAAACTCACGGACCGGGGACACTGCTCATTTACTGGAGAAGCAAGCGTGTGCTATCTCGCTAGCAAGCTTAAATGCTAACATGAGTACAAGAGACAATACAAACAACAACGACAAAGCAATACCTAAATTTGCATAAATAAATTACTATCTGAGCAACTAAGATATTTAATTTTGTACATTGGACCTACAGAGATAAATCTATACATGGAGGAATCGGTGTGTACAACCGCGTGACATCACATAAAACCGAACGTGCAACACTCATTTTTCCATTATTATCTAAAAACACTCTAGACCTTTTACAAATTAAAACGGACGAAGAATATAAAGTCTTTAAACACTCGAATAAAAGTATGGTTTTGAAGGCAGAACAATGTTTAATGTTTCTTCTGCCAAGAAAATATATTGTGTGCCTATTTATTTCAATTTAATTTTTGATATAAAACTTTGTAGTGTGTATAAGAACTTTTTCAGTACATTGATGGCTGTGGAGGGGGGCGTGGCCTGCGGACCTGCAGCAAAGCGGGGTGTGCCAGGACCAATTTCGAGATCAGCGACAGGTGCGTGGATGGCCCACCTGGGCCCGGTTATATAATCACCTGTCGCTCTGTTAAAAGGCAGCAGCCGGTGAGTAGAGAGGGGGTGGAGCTAGAGCGAGAGCCACAAACAAACAATTGCCGAAAAGCACAACCAAAAGACTTGATTGAAAAATAAAACAGCATTGTGAAACCGGAAACCTGGACCTCATGTCAGTGCTTGGTGGTACGAGGAACCCGGAGGAGAGAAACCTCCACAATGGCCATGATGATTTTGTTCACAATAACTGATATGACATTCTCACTTTGCTACATCCCTAGCACAATATGTGAGTGAATGTGGAAAATACGATTACTACATTTCAAGACAAAAGTTTTACTGTGCCATGTACCGTATCAACCCTAATGCTGTCTCCATTTAGCCATAAATGTCTGAAAATTCTGAGCCACTACGAGCTACTTCTATGATGCACTGTTTTCACTAAAGAACCATATCTCCATGATATAAAAAGTCAATGCAGCGTGACCTAAAACCGTTCAGCCTGACTTTCATCTATTCTGACAGCACAGTGCCACTCTGTCTGCAGAATTTTGTCCATTTTGAGTCAACACCAATCCCATCTTTAAAAAAAAGTTAGCCCGTCACTACTAGCATCCCAGAACCCGTTTTTTAAGCCACACCTTACAATGCTATGTCCAAAACCCAGACAAAGAACATCAAATAACAACAAACCCAACGTATTTCAAGGTTGCACCAACAAAGCTAGTAACTAACAGGACTGGGCGATAAAACAATATTAATAAACATCGCAATAGAAAAACTGCGTTCGATATAACCTTTTTTTTTTTATTCCTTATCAGAAGAAAAAACTGAAGTTGCAAAGCAGGGTCGGTCGCATGAACAAAACACTCGCTCTCTGGTAACCGAGCAACGCAGGAAGTGATTACTGATCAGTTAGAGTGACATGCTAGCAGTATCAACTATGATGATTGGTTGCGCCGTCTTGTTGTCTTGCGTTGATTATTTGCATGGAGTGAGAGGAGAAAGTAAAAACCAGTGTTGCAGAGAGCGAAGAAATTTGGGCTAAAACAGGAAGTCTCCTTGACAGTTTGGCAGTTTTTTCTAAAACGGACCGTAGTCAGATATATGTGGTCTGTAAATTATGCAAAGCGGCATTAAACATGAACAAAATAGTTCTTCTCAGGTATATGTATGTTTACATTTACACACTTTGTACTATTTAGTATTTTTTTTTACGTATTATTTGTTCACCTTTATTTTAAGAAGTTATTGTTGTTAAAGGCCTACTGAAATGAGATTTTCTTATTCAAACGGGGATAGCAGGTCCATTCTATGTCATACTTGATCATTTTGCGATATTGCCATATTTTTGCTGAAAGGATTTAGTAGAGAACATCCACGATAAAGTTCGCAACTTTCGGTCGCTAACAAAAAACCTCTCCCTTTACCGGAAGTCGCAGACGATGACGTTACATGTTGATGGCTCCTCACATTTTCACATTGATTTTAATGGGAGCCTCCAACAAAAACAGCTATTCGGACCGAGAAAACCACAATTTCGCCATTAATTTGAGCCAGGATGAAAGATTCGTGTTTGAGGATATTGATAGCGACGGACTAGAAAAAAACAAAACAAAAAAAAAACGCGATTGCATTGGGACGGATTCAGATGTTTTTAGACTCATTTACTAGGATAATTCTAGGAAATCCCTTATCTTTCTATTGTGTTGCTAGTGTTTTAGTGAGTTTAACAGTACCTGATAGTCGGAGGTGTGTGTCCACGGGTGTCTTGACGACATGTGTCTCAGAGAAGTCGACGGCAGCTTTATGGACGGCAAAAGCTCAGCTGATCTCCAGTAAGAATTGACTTTTTAGCACAATTTTCTCACCTAAACCTGCTGGTTGACATTCCGTTGGGATCCATGTTCGCTTGACTGCGCTTTGATCCATAGTAAAGTTTCACATCCGGGAATTTTAAACAAGGAATCATCGTGTGTTTGTGTGGCTAAAGGCTGAAGCTTCCCAACTCCGTCTTTCTACTTTGACTTCTCCAATATTAATTGAACAAATTGCAAAAGATTCAGCAACACAGATGTCCAAAATACTGTGTAAATATGCGGTTACAGCGGACGACTTTTAGCTGTGTGTGTGTGCAGCGCTCATATTTCCTAACAGCCTGTGACGTCACGCGTACACTCATCATTACGCGACGTTTTCAAGAAGAAACTCCCGGGAAATTTAAAATTGCAATTTAGTAAACTAAAAAGGCCGTATGGGCATGTGTTGCAATGTTAATATTTCATCATTGATATATCAATCAATCAATCAATGTTTACTTATATAGCCCTAAATCACTAGTGTCTCAAAGGGCTGCAAAAACCACTACGACATCCTCGGTAGACCCACATAAGGGCAAGGAAAACTCACACCCAGTGGGACGTCGGTGACAATGATGACTATGAGAACCTTGGAGAGGAGGAAAGCAATGGATGTCGAGCGGGTCTAACATGATACTGTGAAAGTTCAATCCATAATGGATCCACACAGTCGCGAGATGCCAGTCCAAAGCGGATCCGACACAGCAGCGAGAGTCCCGTTCACAGCGGAGCCAGCAGGAAAACATCCCAAGCGGTGGCACTATCAGACTGCGTGGTGGATAGTAGTGGGTTTCAGTAGGCCTTTAAGTTCCTTTCCTTTCTGCCTTGATAGCTAAGGGGATTATAATCAGAGGAAGGTTACATTTGAAATAAAATGTTTACTTTTTAGTAGAGATGTCGGATAAAGGCTTTTTTGCCGATATCCAACATTCTGATATTGTCCAATTCTAAATTACCGATTCCGATATCAACCGATACTGATATATACAGTCGTGGAATTAACACATTATTATGCCTAATTTTGTTATGATGCTCAGCTGGATGCCTTAAACAATGTAACAAGGTTTTCCAAAATAAATTAACTCAATTTGCCTAGTGTGTGAATGTGAGTGTTAATGTTGTGTCTATCTGTGTTGGCCCTGCGATGAGGTGGCGACTTGTCCAGGGTGTGCCCTGCCTTCCGCCGGATTGTAGCTGAGATAGGCTCCCAGCGCCCCCGAAAGGGAATAAGCAGTAAAAAATGGATGGATGGATGGATATGGAAAAAAATGCCAACATGGCACTGCCATATTTATTATTGAAGTCACAAAGTGCAATATTTTTTTAACATGCAAAACAGCAGCTTGGAGTTTGGGACATGCTCTCACTGAGAGAGCATGAGGAGATTGAGGTGGGCGCAGTCGGGGGGGGGGGGGGGGGGGGTGTTTTTTGTCGCATTCCGGAGGAGTTAGTGCTGCAAGGGGTTCTGGGTATTTGTTCTGTTGTGTTATGGTGCGGATGTTCTTCCGAAATGTGTTTGCCATTCTTGTTTAGTGTGGGTTCACAGTGTGGCGCATATATGGAACAGTGTTAAAGTTGTTTATACGGCAACCCTCAGTGTGACTTGTATGGCTGTTGACCTAGTATCCGTTGCATTCACTTGTGTGTGTGAAAAGCCGTAGATATTATGTGATTGGGCCGGCACGTAAAGGAAGTGCCTTTAAGGTTTATTGGCGCTCTGTACTTCTCCCTACGTCCGTGTATCACTCCGTACGGCGACGTATTAAAAAGTCATTAATTTTACTTTTTGAAACCAATACCGATATTTTCCGATATTACATTTTAAAGCATTTATCAGCCGATATTATCGGACATCTCTACTTTTTAAGTAGTTTTGTCCTAATCCTTATTTTCGGAAGGACATAAAAATATCAACAATTATTAATATCGACCGATATAAAACACTAACATTGTGATACGGTGATCAGCTGGATCACCTAGCCTTAGTAACTAAAGAATAACGTGGATCTTGACTGTTGGCATAGTGATGTAAGTAAATGATAAGTCGCTATGTGACCAACTTTTAGCTACTTCTTTCATCGTTTGATTATGCTGATTTTTTTGCGCATTTTGGGTCAAACTCTGAACAAGATATGTCTGTATAAGGAGCCACAAGCATGAAAGTAATTAAAGGGGGTGCAAGAAAACCCACAATAAAGTGAGTATCAATGGCACTGTACTTTTTCATGATGAATTCTCGCAAGATTGCACAACAATGACAGCAACAAATGACTACAGCGGCATGGACCTTGACTGTTGCTGTAGTCACCCTCGCCGCTGCCAAGCCAGGCGGCCATCCAATCATCATAGCTCAAGTCTGGTCCAAGATGAGCCTTGATTTACTGTCAGGGTGAGGGTCACCAAAACACTGACTTGATTCCATTTGGGTCTGAGCTGCACTTGTGACTCAGGCACACATTTCTTCAGCTTTTATTCACATCAAACACAGGCTGACTCACTTGTCACATTAACTACTTCTTTCTTGAATAGAGATTACCGCAGAAGCAAATATGCTCCCCATTCTGACTCTTTCACAGAAAATGCATGGCACCGGTCATGGGGGGCAGGGCATTCAACCAGATGGTTCTGTTGGCTACATTTCCTGTAAGCTAAAAAGACCAAAGTGCCAGACTTCTACCCTTCAAAATTAGTCTCATTTTGTATACTCCGTCCTTTACAGTAGACATTTGATTTTAGTCTATTTTCTTTGTCACAATTACAGAAGCGTTCTACTTTTTTTAAAGGAGCTTCAGCAGATAAGCCTGTCAAAGCTTCAGGGATCTTTAAGAAAAAATAAATAGATAAAACAATTCAGAAAAAAAGAACATTTCTGTCAGCATTAAGTCCTGCCATACAAAGCCCGAAAGAACATTTTGAAAATCAAGACTGCATTTCCTGCAATCGGGTGCATATATATCTTATATTTTACCTTTAGAGCAGGCCTGGGCAATTATTCTGACTAGGGCGCCAAATTTAGAGAAAGAAATGTGTCTGAGGGCCGGTATGTCTATTTTTAGGAACACTAATATAAAACCTCACAATAATGTCTGATTAAATGCTAAAAAGGGTTTTGACAGACCGCCTTAAAAAATGAAATGGAATTTTAATTTTTTCTATGAACAATAAAACACAAAATATTGACAACATATGAACATCACACACACATATTTTACAATCAAGCAAAACGCGACAAACAGCAAAATATGAACGCAAAGGGTAAAAATTAGAGGTGTAACGGTACGTGTATTTGTATTGAATCGTTTCGGTATGGGGGTTTCGGTTCGGTACGGGGGTGTACCGAACGAGTTTGTAAGCTAAAGTCTTAACAAGCTGCTTTGCTTCTTCTGCCTCTGTGTCAGCACCCAGCATTGTCCTACCCACACAACCATCTGATTAGTTTCATAAAAAGCCAATCAGCAGTGCGTATTCAGAGCACATGTAGTCAATGCTTCAGCGCCGAGCAGAATAGTATTAACAGGTGAGCATAAGACAGCAAGCTCTCCCCAAATTATAAAAAACACCTTCCAGTCACAACTATAACATCACTATGAGCCCGTTGACCTTCTAGAAACTTAAACTGCAGCTCTTCTCGTTCGCAGTTGTGGCTTGAGGTGAAGGCTAATTAGCTTTTAGCATAACGTTACCTCATTTTGCTGTGTGTGTGCGTGTGTTAGGGGCAGCAAAGCCCTGTCTGTCTGTTATTTCGCTTTAACTCCATGGTGTTCAGGGATGAATAGTCTCTCCTATTGCTATTGTACTATTTTTTTCAGCAATAGTTAAATTAATCATTAGTAATGTAGCAGCCTAGTTTTGAATGGCAGGGTCCCTGCTATCACATGTTGACAAAAATATAACATTTACCTAATAAAAGTCAACTACAGGCTTCCCAAATGCTGTAATAAATTAAGCATGATGAGTTGACTTGAAACGGTTTAATGTTGCACTTTTTATATGTAGAAGAAAAGTTTTGTCATTTTATTTAATCAAAGCAACAACTTGAGGCAGTTTAATGTCGATTATCGTGGGCAGAATTATTATAGTGTTCCCAACGGTAAAAGGAAAAAGCCATTGTTTACAAATTTGGCAAATAAATTACCCAAAATTTTTTGTTATTTTCTTACTGTACCGAAAATGAACCGAACCGTGACCTCTAAACCGAGGTACGTACCGAACCGAAATATTTGTGTACTGTTACACCCCTAGCAAAAATACAATATACAATCTGATATATAACTAAACTGTACAACTTTGTTGTGAAAATCTCCTTCCACGTCTGTCCCTGACACCCACATTTCAGGGTGACACTTTGTGGAAACGCTCCCCACCCCCACTGCTTGGTGCCTCGTCTGAGCGGCTGTAACTAATTACCATAGTAACTACAGTGTTTCCCACAGGTCAGGCATCTATTTGTGGTGGTGTGGTCGGGCGGCGAGGGGTGGGGGGAAGTGGTTGGGAGGTGGGGAGGCAGCGGCGGCGGCGATGATCAAGAAGAACGCGGAGTTGAAATATAATTACAACACTTTATGTACATATTTATATAATATTGACATATTTATATAATATGTAACTACAGGCTCCATTCACAGACAGAGTCCCATTGCTTTTATGAGTGGTCGAGTGAGTCAAAAGCCGGAAAAAAAAAATATATATATATATATTTTATTTATTTATTTATTTTTTTTATTCGTGGCGGGCCGCCACAAATAAATGAATGTGTGGGGAAACCCTGAACTAGTATATCATACAAAAGCGCAGATTCCAACCATTGAAATACTTTGTATAGTTGAAGACTTATGGTCTTTTGAAAACATCACTGCACATCATAATGGCAGCTACACTTTCATCTTAAAGATCCATCCATCCATCTTCTTACGCTTATCCGAGGTCGGGTCGCGGGGCAGCAGCCTAAGCAGGGAAGCCCAGACTTCCCTCTCCCTAGCCACGTCGATCTAAAAAAATTATTTGGGAATGTCCGGCTGGCCAGATTGAAATACTTAACCAGCCGCGTGTGGCCCCCGGGCCTTAATTTGCCCGGGTCTGCTTTAGAGTAATGTTCATCTACCAAACTCTTTTGACTGTCTTTTTGACAATTACATGTCCCGTGTAATTTTTAGGTTTTTAGTCTTTAGTTTACTAACATTATTACAATTATTATACAATAACATTATTATAATCTATTCCATCCTTACACTTTCCATTCTTTGTAAACAAAATACTGTGTGGAACAATGTCGCTTGTGGATCATTAAAGTTTGTCTACGTCTAAGTCAATTGAAAATGTTATGTAAAATTCCATAACATGCATACAAAGAACTCAAAAGACATCCCACGCCCCCTCGGTGTCGTGACCTCTGTTTACAATCAAAAATACACCTTCTCAGTGGCCACTAATAAATACTCTACAATTACAACTGGTTCGGAAATAACTGTTCGGATTGTAATCATCCAAATATAACTGGCAGCAAAGTGGACAGCAGTCAACGTTGTGGCTCGGAGAGCAAACGCAGGCAACAACAAGTAAGCTCGTTACATGGTTAGCTAACAGGCGAGCTTGTATTGGTGCTTCTGATCGTATCCCCATTCTCCAACTCAGTAACTATGGACACAATTCATCGGATTAAAAGCCTAATGGGATTAATAAAGCTTCATGCGATTGACCCTATCAAAAGTTCTGATCAAAATTTCATTCCTATCGAGACAGGTGGTTTATGTCGATAGTCAATCAGATTGGAGTGCATGAAAACACTTCTTCCGAAGTTCAGGTTGAAATTATCCTTACATGTCCACTATACTTTGGTGGTGGAGCGGGGACTAAATGTATTTTTGTTGGAATGAAGAGATTGTCTTGTATCATGTACAGAATTTAGCAGTATATACTGTTGAGTTTGTTGCTCTAAAACAGAGACTAGCACAAACAAAAGTATGTTCTGAAGTGTCATGTGTCAATGTAACAAATAAAGAAAGCTTTTTTATTCACGACATTACAGCCACTCCAAGTGTTAACTGCTAGCCTCAAGCACATACAGAATGTTGTAACATTAAGACGCGCGGCGACCTGTATACTTCACAACATGGAAGGCACAGAACAGCTCCATTTCGAAAAGAAAGGCAAAACAAAAGTAGAAAACAGAAGGAAAAATTGACAAATGGATAACGTCGAACAAGCAGAATTGCACAGAGCCATGTTTGTTTACAGCGGAAGTCACTTTTCTACTTGCGCATATGGTATGTCTTGCGCATGTCAAATTTGAGTTTTTCGATTTAAGGTGTGACACATGAAAATGCACATCATAGTCAAATCATTTTTTCCAGGGTCCATGTACATGGGAAAATTCTAATCTGAATGATGATCAGATTAAATACACTTTGCCCATGTACATGTGGCCTTGTGGTTAGAGTGTCCGACCCGAGATCGATAATGCCAAGCAGGGAGGTAATTGGTCCCGTTTTTATAGTCTTTGGTATGACTCGGCCGTGAGTTCAAACCCTGGCTGAGACATTCAAAAGACTATAAAAATGGGACCCATTACCTCCCTGCTTGGCACTCAGCATCAAGGGTTGGAATTGGAGGTGAAATGCCCAAAATGATTCCCGAGCACGGCCACCGCTGCTACTCCCTGCTCCCCTCACCTCCCAGGGCGTGGAACAAGGAAATGGGTCAAATGCAGAGAGTGATTTCACTACACCTAATGTGTGTGTGAGACTATCAGTGGTACTTTAACTTTAAAGTGGCTACTATGCAGCTCAGGCAAAAGGAACAGTGATTGTGTTTTAATTCTAATTTTGTTGAGGTTTCATAAAAAAAACGCAGAAGTGATAGTTTGACGCTAAAATTAATGTTTAAAAACGCGGAATTCCGCATTTTTGTAGCAATTTCAACATGCCTGGAGATTATGGGTACTGTAGTGTTTTTTAAAAAACTGCTGCAACCATCTTAGTCTCTTTTTGAAATGAACTCACAGGCCACCACTTGAATATCCCTAATGATGAAAAAGAGAGGACCTAAAACAGAACCTTGAGGGAACTCTCCTGAAGGAATCAACAAAGTACTATCTATCCATCTAAAGCTCTGCTGTTTTTAAGGACCTATGACAAGAATGCTAGTCAAAGATCCACTATGTAACAGGAAAGCTCTGCTGTTTTTAAAGGACTTACGAAAAGAATGCTCATCAAAGATATTCTATGTAACAGTAAATCTATGCTGTTTTTAAAGGACATACGACAAGAATGCTAGTCAAAGATCCTCTTTGTAACAGTATTTTCGTGAGGGAAGTCTCTGAAGGCATCAATAAAGTACTATTTATCCATCTATCTATCTCTCTCTCTCTCTCTCTCTCTATCTAAAGCTCTGTTGTTTTTAAGGACCTATGACAAGAATGCTAGTCAAAGCTCCTCTATGTAACAGTAAAGCTCTGCTGTTTTTAAGGACCAACAACAAGAATGCTCGTCAAAGATCCTATATGTAACAGTAAAGCTATTCTGTTTTCAAGGACCTACGACAAGAATGCTAGTCAAAGATCCACTATGTAACAGGAAAGCTCTGCTGTTTTTAAGGACTTACGAAAAGAATGCTAGTCAAAGATCCTCTATGTAATAGTATTTTCCTGAAAGAACTCTACTGAAGGAATCCATAAATTACTATCTATCTAAAGCTCTGCTGTTTCTAAGGACCTATGACATAAATGCTAGTCAAAGATCCTCTATGTAACAGGAAAGCTCTGCTGTTTTTAAGGACCTACGACAAGAATACTAGTCAAAGATCATCTATGTAACAGTAATGCAATGTAACGTGACTGTGTGGGATCCCTCCGGGTACTCCGGCTCCCTCCCACCGCCAAAAACATGCACCTGGGGATAGGTTGATTGGCAACACTAAATTGGCCCTAGTGTGTGAATGTGAGTGTGAATGTTGTCTGTCTATCTGTGTTGGCCCTGCGAGGAGGTGGCGACTTGTCCAGGGTGTACGACACCTTCCGCCCGAATGCAGCTGAGATACGCTACAGCAGTGGTTCTCAACCTTTTTTCAGTGATGTACCCCCTGTCAACATTTTTTTAATTCAAGTACACCCTAATCAGAGCAAAGCATTTTTGGTTGAAAAAAAAAGATAAAGAAGTAAAATACAGCACTATGTCATCAGTTTCTGATTTATTAAATTGTATAACAGTGCAAAATATTGCTCATTTTTAGTGGTCTTTCTTGAACTATTTGGAAAAAAAAAGATATAAAAATAACTAAAAACTTGTTGAAAAATAAACAAGTGATTCAATTATAAATAAAGATTTCTACACATAGAAGTAATCATCTTTGGGGATTGTAATAGAGATCCATCTGGATCCGTGAACTTAATTCTAAACATTTCTTCACAAAAAAAGACATTTTTAATATCAATATTTATGGAACATGTCCACAAAAAATCAAGCTGTCAACACTGAATATTGCATTGTTGTATTTCTTTTCACAGTTTGTGAACTTACATTCATAATTTCTTGAAGTATTATTCAATAAATATATTTATAAAGGATTTTTGAATTGTTGCTATTTTTAGAATATTTTTAAGAAATCTCACATACCTTCAAGTACCCCCAAGGGGTACCCGTACCCCCATTTGAAAACCACTGCGCTACAGGACCCCCCAAGTCCCCGAAAGGGAGAAGTGGTAGGAAATGGATGGAGGGATGTTGCAAAAATCTGGGGCCAAGATGAGGTCATTGGCCCCCTGGAAAACACACCCTTGGATGTTAGTCCAATCAGCCCGGATGAACCTGAACCGACACTCCCTAACCATGACCACGTGTGTGTGTGTGCGTGTGTGTTTGTGTGTGTGTCCTTTAATCTGTGCCAAAAGTTAGCAAATGGGACCACTTGGATAAATAAAAGTGCAGAATGCAACAACTTTTATGAATGACTCATAAAAACACTCCAGTGTTTCACGAAGGGGTCAAAGGTCGATTGGAAGGCTGCATTAAATATGAATGCACAATAAGAAACAGCAATGCAATACTTACTTCCCGATCACCTCGCAGAGCTCGTACACATCCTCAAACAAGACGTCGTCGTCCGCCATAGTCCGGCAGGGGAGGGGGTTCCAAAATCCCGGACCAAAAACGCGTTAGGCTCCAAAACGGGGAGGGAAAAGGGCCACGACCAGGTGACCGTTGACAGCAATGACTGACACGCGCCGCTCACGCCCAACGGGGGCGGTGTCTGAGGCGGATAGTTCCCGGTGAGCGTCGGCGGAAGCTCCCCGGCTCCCCCTCAGGAATCCGCGGCGTCGCTGGGTATGGAGCGGCGGAGGGGGAGCTCGGTAATCCCGCTGTGGGAGACCTCTACTTCGGCCCCGCCCTTCCCGGTGGCACACTCCGGTGTCAAAAAGAAAGCCACACTCCCGCCAGCATTACAAACGGAGCTAGTTTGCGTCCACTTTGATTGACGTCCGCGGGGAGGTGAAATTGAGTTTCCACGCGTGATCCAGGTGGGTTGACGATGGTCTTCACATCCCGAGAACCCACTGATTTACAACCTTTCGGTGTTCGCCGAGACGTGCTGCGCACACAGTCGGCTTCTCTCGCTCACTCCGGGTCCTCTTCCTTGTCAGAGAAAGAACCACGAGCTATCCGTCTCGTCCACGGCCGTGGGTTGGTGTTTTCCGCTCCACGTCAACGTCGTCCGTCCGTCCGTGTGCCCTAATAATACCTCCTCGTTCAGCTCCACAGGGCAACCCAGAAAGCCAAGCTCCGCCCACACCAGCGTTTATGAAACTGGCTCCCTGAGTCCTCCATGTTGGCTCGGGAGAATTCCCAGAGTTCTTTGAGGCGGGTTAATAGTTAGAGCCAACATGGCGGAGTGACAGCCATGGAAGCCAGTCAAGGCTGCAGTTTCCTCAGCACAGCGTTTTACAAACGGCGACCCGTGGGCCATATCTGGTACATTAATGGCACCTGAGTTCAGGTCAAAACTTTTTTCCCTGGAGATTCTTAAAAATCAACAAAGCGCTCCTGTCGTATAAATTATCTCTGAATAGCTTTTTTGCTGTAGGTCCTTAAAAAGGGCAGAGCTTTACTGTTACAAAGAGGATCTTTGATTAGCATTCTTGTTATAGGTCCTTAAAAACAGCATATATTTACTGTTACATAGAGGATCTTTGATTAGCATTCTTGTTGTAGGTCCTTAAAAAAACAGCAGAGCTGTACTGTTACATAGAGGATCTTTGACTGGCATTCTTGTCGTAGGTCCTCAAAAACAGCTGAGCTTTACTGTTGCATAGAGGATATTTGATTAGCATTCTTGTCATAGGTCCTTAAAAACAGCAGCGCTTTACTGTTACATAGAGGTTCTTTGACTAGTATTCTTGTCGTAGGTCCTTCAAAAAACAGCAGAGCTTTACTGTCGCATAGAGGATCTTTGATTAGCATTCTTGTCGTAGGTCCTTAAAAACAGCAGAGCTTTACTGTTACATAGAGGATCTTTGATTAGCATTCTTGTGATATGTCCTTAAAAACAGCAGAGCTTTACTGTTACATAGAGGATCTTTGATTAGCATTCTTGTCGTAGGTCCTTACAAAAACAGCAGAGCTTTACTGTTACATAGAGGATCTTTGACTATCATTCTTGTCGTAGGTCCTTAAAAACAGCAGAGCTTTACTGTTGCATAGAGGATCTTTGATTAGCATTCTTGTGATAGGTCCTTAAAAACAGCAGAGTTTTACTGTTACATAGGGGATCTTTGATTGGCATTCTTGTCGTAGGTCCTTACAAAAACAGCAGAGCTTTACTGTTACATAGAGGATCTTTGACTATCATTCTTGTCGTAGGTCCTTAAAAACAGCAGAGCTTTACTGTTACATAGAAGATCTTTGATTAGCATTCTTGTCGTTGGTCCTTACAAAACAGCCAAGCTTTACTGTTACATAGAGGATCTTTGACTATCATTCTTGTCGTAGGTCCTTACAAAAACAGCAGAGCTTTACTGTTACATAGAGGATCTTTGAGTAGCATTATTGTCGTAGGTCCTTAAAAACAGCAGAGCTTTACTGTTACATAGAGGATCTTTGACTATCATTCTTGTCGTAGGTCCTTAAAAACAGCAGAGCTTTACTGTTACATAGAGGATCTTTGAGTAGCATTATTGTCGTAGGTCCTTAAAAACAGCAGAGCTTTACTGTTACATAGAGGATCTTTGATTAGCATTCTTGTCGTAGGTCCTTACAAAAACAGCCGAGCTTTACTGTTACATAGAGGATCTTTGACTATCATTCTTATCGTAGGTCCTTAAAAAAACAGCAGAGCTTTACTGTTGCATAGAGGATCTTTGATTAGCATTCTTGTTGTAGGTCCTTACAAAAACTGCAGAGCTTTACTGTTACATAGAGGATCTTTGACTATCATTCTTGTCGTAGGTCCTTAAAAACAGCAGAGCTTTACTGTTACATAGAGGATCTTTGAGTAGCATTATTGTCGTAGGTCCTTAAAAAGGATTTGCTATGATTTTTTTTTTCTTTGTCATGAAAAAGGGAGGATTTTGAGTTGGTGCACTAATTTTAAGTGTATCTTGTGTTATCAATGTTGATTTTAAAAATTATTCTGCAGCCCGGTGGTTGGGGACCACTGATATAGATGTTCTTTGACTTGTGTTTATGCAGCAGATAATTAAAAACTGCAGTGCACTCCTGTTGTATAGATGATCTTTGACTAGCATTTTTGTAGTGGGTTTTATAAAACAACAGTGCATTCCTGTCGTATAGATGATCTTTGACTAGCATTTTTGTAGTGGGTTTTATAAAACAACAGTGCATTCCTGTCGTATAGATGATCTTTGACTAGCATTTTTGTAGTGGGTTTTATAAAACAGTGCATTCCTGTCGTTGAGACGAACTTTGAATCTTTGACTTGCGTGTTTGCAGCAGGTCCTTGAAAACAGTGGAATGCTCCTGTCTTATAGAGGATATTTGATAAGTGTTTATGCAGTACATCCTTAAAACTGCAGTGCATACTTGTTATATAAAGCACTGTTTTCCAACCCGTAGTAAGAGAGCAGAGCACTCTTGTCATGTAGATGATCTTTGTCTAGTATTTTTGTAGTAGATTCTCAAACCAAGCAAACGCATATTGAGAGCCGGGAGCGCTAGGCAACAAGGCAAATGGCCAAGATGTCAGCTCGATGTCCAGTGCGACTCTTGAGGCGTCAGGGAGGGAGGTTTATAGACCTACCGTCGCACGGCTGCCCCAGGTGTCATCCGCCGTTACAATCTCGAGGAAAGAAAAATGTCACAAAAGCACCCCTGTAGCATAGAGGATCTTTTATTCCCATTGTTGCAGTATGTCAGGCAGGCTTCGCTACACATGCTAAAATCAAGTCAGTCAGCAGTGATTGTGTCGCTCAGTGCCAATCCTTAACCTCATGACCTATTATGGCAAGGCCCTAAGAACAATTAGTCGCTGAGTTGGCGGTTTAAGAAGCGGTAGTACCGGTTATAAGCTTTAGAGCGCGTCAGTTTTGGATCGAAGTCAAAACCGTCTGTAGCAAAAAGGTAAAAAAAAATATTTGTGTAAATTATAATATAACATTTGCAAACTTGTTTAAAAAGGCAGGTTAAATCCCTTGAGTTAAAGTTAAAGTACCACTTATAGTCACGCACACACACTAGGTGTGGTGAAATAACCCTCTGCATTTGACTCATCCCCTTGTTCCACCCTGTAGGGAGGTGAGGGGAGCAGTGAGCAGCAGCGGTAGCCACGCTCGGGAATCATTTTGGTGATTTAACCCCCTTGATGCTGAGTGCCAAGCAGGGAGGAAATGGGTCCCATTTTTTTATGGTTTTTGGCACGACTCGGAATGACTTGAGGGGGGAAAGAAAGGACTCCTTCTTGACTGTTACTTCCATATTTCATCAAACATACAAAACTTGCAACGCAGCATAATTGTGAATAATTGAACGGGTAGCAAACCCGAGATGATTAGCGTGCTATTTTATTCATGGACATTTCAACAAAACTGATTGTAGTGTAATCAGACAAGCTCCTCGGCAGCTGCACTGGGGTATTGTTGTTGTTCCCCCTCCAAACATGGATGCCAGTGCAGCGCTATGTTTCATTGAGGACGTTTGGTGCAGCTGTTGATGATGTGTTATAACAAGGTAGGCTCAAAATATGTTTGTTTGTTTTTTTCTGGGAGGAGATCATACCGTAGTCCACTTCCAAGGGAGCCCCGAGTAAAAGCCCATTTGGCTTTAGAATCAGAGAAATCAGGACATCAGAGAACATCTTATCTCAAACCAACACACTATTCCAGACTCAGCCGGTGGGCCAAAGTGCGTGTGTGTGTGTGTGTGTGTGTGTGTGCTGTTAAGCCCCTGTGTACGCTCAGAAATACCAACCAAATGTTAGATACAGTACAATAGATCAGGGTTATTCAACAAAATAGTTCTGGGGGCCATGTTTTTAGAAAGCTACGGATGGCTGGACTTCTCCTTTCACACAAATGCTCATGTTGTAAATAATCTCAATGCTACATCTTCACACTTTTATTGCACTAAATGGCTAATGTGGTGATGAAATAAGTCATTCATCCAAACAGGCGCACAATGTTTACAGTAATCGGGGTATATAGAATGGTTCCCCAGACTACAAATTACATTTAAAAAGTGCTCTATATACTGTATATATCAGTGGTTCTTAACCTTGTTGGAGGTACCTAACCCCGTTAGTTAAATATGCAAATTCACCGAACCCTTCTTAGTGAAAAAAAAAAAAAAAATTGTTCAAATTCAATACAAAGTTATGTGTTTTTAGTAACAATTTAGTATGGAGAACATATCAGTAACAAAGACTTAATTTAGAGGTTGTTGCACACTCGGAGAACATATTCTAAGTAACAGAGACTTAATTTGGAGTTATTTGGTTAGGGTTAGGGTTATAATGAGGCCATGCCGAATAAGGCATCAATAAGTACTTAATAATTACTATCTCAGAGCCAATATGTTATTAATTTGCATGTTAATAAGCAACAATAATTAATGGTGAATATGTTCCCCATACTCAAGTGTTAACATGTTTTATTACTAGTGCACAAAATTAACCGTGCATGAACATCACCTTGTTCAAAAAACAAAACCAACACTAAACTCACACTAGACTGCATAAACTCACAACAAATTACACACCTGCAAATCAATGTGACATCTGCTGTTGCCGAATCCGTAATACGCCGATAGGGAGAAGTTTTCATTGACACGATGAGTTGGGTGTGTTTTGACCTCCACAGAACCACTGATATATATATATATATATATATATATATGTATATGTATACGTATATATATATATATATATATATATATATATATATATATATATATATATAGTGTGTGTGTGTTTGTGTGTATATATATATGTGTATATAAATAAATGATAAATGGGTTGTACTTGTATAGCGCTTTTCTACCTTCAAGGTACTCAAAGCGCTTTGACACTACTTCCACATTTACCCATTCACACACACATTCACACACTGATGGAGGGAGCTGCCATGCAAGGCGCCAACCAGCAACCATCAGGAGCAAGGGTGAAGTGTCTTGCTCAGGACACAACAGACGTGACGAGGTTGGTTCTAGGTGGGATTTGAACCAGTGACCCTCGGGTTGCGCACGGCCACTATCCCACTGCGCCACGCCGTCCCTATGTATATTTATATATGTATATATATATGTATATATATATGTATATGTGTATGTATATACAGTTGTGATCAAAATTATTCAACCCCCACACAATGTTGGTGTTTTAGCAAGTTGGACATTTATTCTGTATTTTGTTTATAGTCATATCCAATAAAGATGTGTCAAATAGACGAATGCAACTTAAATTGTAACACTGTATTTTAAAAAATACCAAAAAAAGGACATTTTTCCTAATATCTCATTGACAAAATTATTCAACCCCCAAGTTACATGCATCTTTAGTACTTAGTAGAACACCCTTTGGCAGTAATTACATCCTTCTTGCAACGATCTACAGGTATTTTAGCCCATTGCTCTTGGGCAAAGGCCTCCAGTTCATTCATATTCTTGGGCTTGCGTGCTGCAACTGCCTTCTTCAAGTCCCACCACAGGTTTTCTATAGGATTTTGGTCTGGTGACTGTGAAGGCCACTCCAGAGTCTTCCAGCCCTTTTTCTGCAACCACTCTGATGTTGATTTGGAGGTATGCTTGGAATCATTGTCCTGTTGGAAGGTCCAACGTCTCCCAAGCCTCAGCTTCGCCACTGACTTCATGACATTTGCAGCTAATATATCCTGGCAGGAAATAGAATTCATAATGCCCTGAACGCGCTGGAGATTCCCGGTACCTGAGGCAGAGAAACAGCCCCAGAGCATGATTGACCCCCCACCATGCTTAATAGTAGGCAAGGTGTTCTTCTCTTTGTAAGCTTCATTTTTTCTCCTCCAGACATAACGTTGATTCATAGGCCCAAATAGTTTCAGTTTTGTCTCATCACTCCATAGAACAGTTTCCCAAAACCTTTGGGGTTTGTCCAGATGATTTTTGGCATACTGGAGTCTATTTTCCTTGTGCCTGGTAGTCAGAAGTGGGGTGCGCCTGGGAGTTCTGGCATGGAGGCCTTCATCTCGTAGTGCGCGCCTTATTGTCTGAGACAAAACCTGCGTTCCCCCTCTGCAATGTCCTGTTGTAGTTCCTCAGCTGTTACCCGGGGGTTTTTCACCACTGTACGCTTCAAATACCGGACAGCAGTTGCACACAGCATCCTCTTTCTACCGCGCCCAGGTAGTGTTTCCACTGTGCCTTTAGCTTTAAACTTGTGAATTATGCTACCAACTGTGTCTTTTGGAATGTGTAATGTCTTTGCTATTTTCTTATATCCATATCCTTTTTTATGAAGAGAAATTACCTCATCTCTTGACTTCTTTGACCACTCCCTGGACTCCATGTTGCAAATACACCATTGACCATCTACAAATAGCTGAGCGTCACAATCTTTTTCAATCAGTTTAATTGTTGCTCGTTATGATTCTAATCACAACTACAGGTGTTTTCGACACCTGATTAAAAATACTTTATTAAAATTCTGTTCTTAAGAGTTATGATCTGCAAGGGGTTGAATAATTTTGTCAATTACATATTAAGAGAAATGTCCTTTTTTGGTATTTTGTAAAATACAGTGTTACAATTTAAGTTGCATTTGTCTATTTGACACATCTTTATTTGATATGACTATAAACAAAATACGGAATAAATGTCCGACTTGCTAAAACACCAAAATTGTGTGGGGGTTGAATAATTTTGATCACAGCTGTACTTCATTTTCTTATCTTTGGAGCAAGAAGAGCCTCTCACGTTGTTGAGGAAATGAAACATAATCCAAGCAGTAGTTAAGTATTTAGTACAGTAACGCATCACCTGAAATGTATGATGTACTTTAATATATGCATCTTTATCATTTGTGCTGTATCTTTCATTGTTTTGTTGATGTCTCAACACAATAAATACATGTTTTGGAAAGTCAATGAATATTTTTTCTCTAAAACACAACATTTTTAACTTATTTGTCACACTCTTCACTTCTCCCTCTCATGGATAATCGCCTTTTCCACACAGCAGTGCCAGCTACGAGCTCCCCCTGCTGGTGGGCAGTCGTAACTACAACACACACTTTTTTGTGTGTTTTGTTTTCATAGAAATGTTCAAAATTGGAAATGAATCAGGGAATCAAATTAATAAGACAAAAGGGCCATCTGCGGGCCCCGGATCACCAGTTCTACTGTTGATTGTTACAGATAAACTCCAAAGTGCAAGTCAAAGATCCTCTATATAACAGAAGCACGCTGCTGTTTTAAGGACCTGTTACAAAAGTGCTAGTCAAAGAGCCTCTAAATGACAGGAATGTGCTGCTGTTTTTTCAAGCACATAATAAAAAAATGTTAGTCAAAGATCCTCTATATGACAGAAGCATGCTGCTGTTTTTAAGGACCTAATACAAAAGTGCTAGTCAAAGATCCTCTATATGACAGAAATGTGCTGCTGTTTTTAAGGACCTATTACAAAAGTGCCAGTCAAAGATCCTCTATATGACAGACGTCTGCTGCTGTTTTAAGGACCTATTACAAAAGTGCTAGTCAAAGATCCTCTATATAACAAAAGTGTGCTGCTGTTTTTAAGGACACACCTTCTAATTCACAACTGATGGTCCCAACCCCATTGATAAAGCATTAGATTCCACTAATCAACCCTGATGAGGCACATCCGTGAAGTGAAAACCATCTCAGGTGACTACCTCTTGAAGGTCATGGAGAGAATGCCTAGAGTGTGCGAAAAAGTAATCAGAGCAAATGGTGGCTTTTTTGAAGATACTAGAATATAAAATATGTTTTCAGTTATTTCCCCCTTTTTTTTATTAAGTACATAAATCCATGTGTTCATTCATAGTTTTGATGTGACAATCTACAATGTAAATAGTCATGAAAATAAAGAAACTCATTGAAACGGGCCAAACTTTTGGCCTGTACTATATATATATATATATATATATACACACACACACACATATATATATATATATATATATATATATATATATATATATATATATATATATATATATATATATATATATATATATTCACAAACCGCGTTTATATATGAGTTGGGAAATTGTGTTGGATGTAAATATAAACGGAATACAATGACTTGCAAATCCTTTTCAACCCATATTCAATTAAATGCACTACAAAGACAAGATATTTGATGTTCAAACTCATAACTTTTATTTTTTACAAATAATAATTAACATAGAATTTCATGGCTGCAACATGTGCCAAAGTAGTTAAGAAAGGGCATGTTCACCACTGTGTTACATCACATTTTCTTTTAACAACACTCAATAAACGTTTGGGAACTGAGGAAACTAATTGTTGAAGCTTTGAAAGTGGAATTCTTTACCATTCTTGTTTGATGTACAGCTTAAATTGTTCAACAGTCCGGGGTCTTGTTGTCGTATTTTACGCTTCATAATGCGCCACACATTTTTGATGGGGGACATGTCTGGACTGCAGGCGGGCCAGAAAAGTACCCGCACTCTTTTACTACGAAGCCACGCTGTTGTAACACTTGGCTTGGGACTGTTTTGCTGAAATAAGCATGGGCGTCCATGATAATGTTGCTTGGATGACAACATATGTTGCTCCAAAACCTGTATGGACCATTCAGCATTAATGGTGCCTTCACAGATGTGTAAGTTACCCATGCTTTGGGCACTAATACACCCCCATACCATCACAGATGCTGGTTTTTGAACTTTGCGCTTATAACAATCTGGATGGTTATTTTATTCTTTGTTCCGGAGGACACCACGTCCACAGTTTCCAAATATAATTTGAAATGTGGACTCGTCAGACCACAGACAACTTTTCCACTTTGCATCAGTCCATCTTAGAGGAGCTCGGGCCCAGCGAAGCCGGCGGCGTTCCTGGGTGTTGTTGATAAATCAATCAATCAATGTTTATTTATATAGCCCTAAATCACAAATGTCTCAAAGGACTGTACAAACCACTACGACTACGACATCCTCGGAAAAACCCACATAAGGGCAAGAAAAACTCACACCCAGTGCGAAATGGCTTTCGCTTTGCATAGTAGAGTTTTAACTTGCACTTACAGATTTAGCGACCAACTTTAGTTACTGACAGTGGTTTTATGAAGTGTTCCTGAGCCCATGTGGTGATATTCTTTACACACTGATGTCGGTTTTTCAAGCAATACCACCTGAGGGATCAGAAGTCCGTAATATAATCGCTGACGTGCAGTGATTTTTCCAGATTCTCTGAACATTTTGATGATTTTACGGACCGTATATGGTAAAATCCCTAAATTCCTTGCAATAGCTCTTTGAGAAATGTTGTTCTAAAACTGTTCGACAATTTGCTTACAAATTGGTGACTCTCGCCCCATCCTTGTTTGTGAATTACTTAGCATTTCATGGAAGCTGCTTTTATACCCAATCATGGCACCCACCTGTTCCCAATTAGCCTGCACACCTGTGGGATGTTCCATGTAAGTGTTTGATGAGTATTTCTCAACTTAATCAGTATTTATTGCCACCTTTCCCAACTTCTTTGTCACGTGTTGCTGGCATCAAATTCTAAAGTTAATGATCATTTGCGAAAAAAAAATGTTTATCAGTTTTAACATAAAATATGTTGTCTTTGTAGCATATTCAACTGAATATGGGTTGAAAATGATTTGCAAATCATTGTATTCTGTTTATATTGACATCCAACACAATTTCCAAACTCATATGGAAACGGGGTTTGTATATATATATATATATATATATATATATATATATATATATATATATATATATATATATATATATATATATATATATATATATATATATGTATATATACAGTGGGGCAAAAAAGTATTTAGTCAGCCACCGATTGTGCAAGTTCTCCCACTTAAAATGATGACAGAGGTCTGTAATTTTCATCATAGGTACACTTCACCTGTGAGAGACAGAATAAGAAAAAAAATCCAGTATTTCACATTGTAGGAATTTTAAATAATTTATTTGTACATTATGTTGGAAAATAAGTATTTGATCAACCGTTCAAAGCTCTTACTGATGGAAGGAGGTTTTGGCTCAAAATCTCACGATACATGGCCCCATTCCTTCTTTCCTTAACACGGATCAATCGTCCTGTCCCCTTTGCAGAAAAACAGCCCCAAACCATGATGTTTCCACCCCCATGCTTCACAGTAGGTGTGGTGTTCTTGGGATGCAAGAACACCACACCGAACACGACGAGTTGAGTTTATACCAAAATGGATACATGGATGATACAGCAGAGGATTGGGAGAATGTCATGTGGTCAGATGAAACCAAAATGGAACTTTTCAGTCTCTTTCAACCATGAGGGGGGACAGACGAGGGGTGAGACAAGAGCAAGAGGGAGAGGAGGAAAAGCACGAGAAGACAATTGCTGAAAAACACAAGAGACTGACAAAATAAAATTCATTGTAAACCCTGAACACGAGGACGTGTGACCATGGTCTGTGGTCCAAAAAGAACCCAGCGGTAGCAGAGACGTTCACACATGTTTACCGGTTAGTTTGAGTGTGAGACCATTGCACAGCAGCCCCCTCATCGGGCTGTAGCTGGTACTGCACTTGCTGCTCTGCTCACACTTCTTTCGTGTATAGTTAATCACTTCCAGCTGTCCTGTAATAGGACAGCTGTAGTGCTGTATTCTGAGGATCATGTCATATTTAATTTGACCTTTTTAAAAAATATATATTTAAATGGTCCTCACTAGTCACGTCCAATTTTTGTGTAAATGATGCAAAAATTATTTAAATTTTGTCCCCATGAACCATATTAACTCTTTTTCCAGCAGGGTCCCCAGTAAGAATGATCAGCACATTACTTCATCAATCCAGAGAATGAAAGACGTGTATGAGATAACCAGGCAGTGGCCATTTTACCTAATTTTTTTATGCCTCCACAAGTGATGATCAAAAACTTGGTCCCCATTCCAAATGATAACCTGTGTGTGTGTGTGTGTGTGTGTGTGCGCGTGTGTGTGCGTTAGCCACTGTCCTAACCAAAGAATTCATCAATGCTGATGTCTGCGAAATTCATCGATCACATTTCTTCTAACAGACATGGATTTGTGCTTGGTGAGCAGCACCACCAGCCACTCTTAATGATCTCTTCAGGTGTCTTTTTCTTAACGGCACAAAACCCAATTGAGTGTTGACAGAACCAGGGGTCGGTGCAAGAAGGAATACGGCGTGTTGACATTTGCGGCGGTATTACTCCCAGTCAGGGTGTGTCGAATGCACAACAAACCATCATCTAGCAGTTTCATCAAATTGTAAAAAATGATGATTGACACCTCATTAGCTGCAGACGCAGTCTACAAAACACTAAGCAAATTGGAGCAATTGATCAACTTAAAAAAAAAATACACTCTGCACTTGTCCAACGTAAATGACACCTTGACAACGTAACATTAAGGAGACGAGGCCGACCATATTGTGAAATCCCAGAAAGAGGACACATATATGCGTGCCAAGGCCGGGACTAGGTGAAAATTTGCCAATGATACTTGAACTTGCTTTATAAATAATATATTTATTTAAATAAAGCATTTTTTCTCCTCGGTTGACAGCAGTGTTGGCGCTAGAAGTTTTCAAAATGGGGTCCTATGGACCCCATCAAGTCATAAAAATGGGGTCCCACTTTTTTGTAAGCGTTTGAAAGCAAATGATAAACGTATGCATTATCCTGTTATATCTCATATTCTGTACTGTATTTTGGAAAAAGGTTGTCATAAACGTTACCTAATTAAAATAAATAATAAAAAAAGAAAACTAATTTGTGAAGTGAATTATACAGCGTTTTTCTCTAGTGACTCAAAGCGCTTTACATAGTGAAACCCAATATCTAAGTTACATTTTTTAAACCAGTGTGGGTGGCACAGGGAGCAGGTGGGTAAAGTGTCTTGCCCAAGGACACAACGGCAGTGACTAGGATAACAGAAGCGGGAATCGAACCTGCAACCCTCAAGTTGCTGGCACGGCCACTCTACCAACCGAGCTATGCCGCCCAATGTATACATATGTAAATGTATTCAGTTATAAACATTCATTCACTTTCTTCTTTCCTTCATGGTTCTGAACTTTACCGCTGCTGGTAGTTTTTTGTATGTTTTTATTTAATGAGTTGTAGGTGTATTTATTTCAGTGTAAAAAGTGTTTTGCTCGGGTCATGAAATGATGAAAATGGTGTGCCAGGGCATACATACATTTTATATTTAATGCTTAAATCTCTGGAGTCTACATCCACTTCACATCTATTCCTCATTTCAAAATGTTTTATTTATTCTTTTTAATGTTTTTTTGTTTTCCACCCTTTTTTGTCAAACAAAACTATGTTTTTTTATGGCAAACACACAAAATATGCCAAATCTTCCACTAAAAATATTTTTCAAAGTAGAATATTTAATGTGATGTAATCGCGGTTGAGGTGGGGCCGGGGGGTGTATATTGTAGCGACCTGGAAGAGTTAGTGCTGCAAGGGAGTCTGGGTATTTGTTCTGTTGTGTTTATGTTGTCACGGAACCGCATGGCTGCCGTTTAGTTAGCCCGAGATGCAAGAACCAGAGAATTGAGAGCAGGTAAGATGATTTTAATGATCATCAAACAAAACAAACATGAAGCAGTCTTGTAAACAAAAGTTCCAGACATAGAATTATCTTCGAGCACAGAGGAGTGCTCGAGACAAGGCATAAATAGCATACATGTTGATTGGCAGCAGGTGTGTGAACAAAAACAGTGCTCAGCGGAACAAGCAGGAAGTGGAAACCAAAATAAGAGCACTGATAGGAAGTGAATACAAAAACAAATTAACAAACAGAAAGAAGTGACCGATCGTCACATATGTTGTGTTACGGTGTGGATGTTCTCCCGAAATGTGTTTGTCATTCTTCTTTGGTGTGGGTTCAAAGTGTGGCGCATATTTGTAACAGTGTTAAAGTTGTTTATACGGCCACCCTCAGTGTGACCTGTATGGCCGTTGAACAAGTATGCCTTGATTAACAATGACTCCACTACCTCGCTCTCTCTGCCCCTCCCTCACGAATTCTGCTGCATGGCACATCTTCACAATTTGTTTTGTTTTTAACCCATTCTTAACCCTGTACTTCCATTGAAAAAAAAAAAAAAAGCAACCCTGACTCAAAACGCCGGGCATTTGAAAAACCCCGCCCGGACAGCCCCGCAAAAGAGGACATGTCCGGGTAAAAGACGACGTATGGTCAGTCTAAAGGAGATAGGAGGACATTAGCAATGCTAGCATAGCTATGTGAGCTAAACTGCTAACAGTCAGATTTTAACTGCAGCATCTTACCTATTAGCCAAACAAAACGGACAAACCAACAACTCTCACGTCCATAGCTGACTGACGACTAGTTGCCAGAGCCCATGGCTGTATTTTAAGATGTGTAGCAAAGCCTTTTTATCTTTACAACTGGTATGCATGAACAGGGTATGCCTAAGGGATGGGTACTTTTTGGCACCAATCGAATTCTGTCGGTCCTATCGGGACACAGATTCCTTCAAACGCCAATGGCGCCATGTTACGGTAACTGGGTTGCGCGTGACTCACTTCAGCAGCACTGAGAGCCGACTCAGCCAAACTATCTCTACGTAATGTTGCAATTTACAATGCCAACAGAGACATTGCCACAAAAAAAAAACACTCCAACTTAAGTAAAATAAGCCTCCACTTTCCGAAAAATGTGCCATCACGATGCCAACACACATTGGCTTTACTACTGATTAGCATTAGCGATTCTACATGGCGTTTTCAACATCTCCAAATTTGTTAACAAAAACTATGCAAAACACATTCAACAATTTGGTGCGTCATAAGTACAATACTTACAGTATTAACACTTTTTAGGGCACAACAAAAGACTGGATTCAGCAGATACTGAGCTGACTCTCCAACACACCATAAACTATACACTACTGCCATATAAGGTCTTAACTTAGTGTAACTTAATGTTTCACTTGAAAATGAGCAAGTGAGACATGTTATAATAAAACAAGTCATAGCAACTGAGCAATCTAATCAGCTCATTTTAAAATGTTGCAATAAAAAAATGAGATGTTTATTATGAAAAACAATATTTATTAACATACACACAAAAGTACAAAAACTTGGTACCGTTGAGTAGCGGTAACGATTCCCAGGCACCGGAAATTGGTACCGTATCGGTTCAAATTTGAACTTTACCCAAACCCGGAAAAAGTTTTTATGAAACAAAATTCACACCTGTTAGGATTATTTGGCCTGATACTGATGTTGCATCTCATTATATTGTACTGTGTTTGTACAACACTTGTGTGTTTGTACTGTACATGTGTGTGTTTGTACTACACTTGTGTGTTTGTACTGTACATGTGTGTGTTTGTACTACACTTGTGTGTTTGTACTGTACATGTGTGTGTTTGTACTGTACATGTGTGTGTTTGTACTACACGTGTGTGTTTGTACTACATTTGTGTGTTTGTACTGTACATGTGTGTGTTTGTACTACACGTGTGGGTTTGTACTACACTTGTGTGTTTGCGATGACCAAGAAGAACGCGGAGTTGGAATATAATTACAACACTTTATGTACATATTTTATTACATATTTATATAATATTTACATATGTATATAATATGTAACTACAAGCTCCTTTCACAGACAGAGTCCCATTGCTTTTATGAGCGGTGGAGCGAGTCAAAAGCCGGAAAAAAAATTAAAATAAAATAATAATAATTTGTAATTATTTCTTTTTTAAATTTGTGGCGGCCGTAATTATTTCGTGGCGGGCCGCCACAAATAAATGAATGTGTGGGAAACCCTGACATGTGTGGTTGTACAACACATTAGTTTTTGAACTGTACATGTGTTTTTTGTACTACACATGTGATTTTGTACTCTACATGTGTGTTTGTACTTTACATGTGTTTTTGTAATACACATGTTTTTGTACTGTAAATGTTTTTGGACTGTCCATGTGTTTTTTTGTACTACACGTATTTCCGTACTACACGTGATCTGGTACTGTTCATATGTTCTTGTACTACATGTGTTTTTGTACTGTACATGTGTTTTTGTACTATACAAGTGCTTTTGTACCACAAATGTTTTTGTACTGTACTTGTGTTTTTGTACTACATATGTGTTTTTGCACTGTACATGTGTTTTTGTAACACACATGGTTTTGTACTGTACATGTGTTTTTGTACTGCACACGTGTTTTTGTACAACACGTTTTTAATATTACAGATGTGTTTGTGTACTGTACATGTTTTGTACTATACATGTGTTTGTGTACTGTACATGTGTGTTTGTAATACATATGTGTTTTTGTACTGTACATGTGTTTTTGTACCACACATGGTTTTGTACTGTACGTGTTTTTGTACTACACGTGTTTTGGTATTACACTTGTGTTTTTGCACCGTACATGTGTTATTGTACTGTACTTGTTTTTTTGTACTACATATGTGTTTTTGTACAGTGCATGTGTTTTTGTACCACACATAGTTTTGTACTGTACAGTACATGTGCTTTTGTACCACAAATGTTTTTGTACTGTACATGTGTTTTTTGTACTGTACTTGTGTTTTTGTACGACATATGTGTTTTTGCACTGTACATGTGTTTTTGTAACACACATGGTTTTGTACTGTACATGTGTTTTTGTACTGCACAAGTGTTTTTGTACAACACGTTTTTAATATTACAGATGTGTTTGTGTACTGTACATGTGTTTTGTACTATACATGTGTTTGTGTACTGTACATGTGTTTTGTACTATACATGTGTTTGTGTACTGTACATGTGTGTTTGTAATACATATGTGTTTTTGTACTGTACATGTGTTTTTGTACCACACATGGTTTTGTACTGTACGTGTTTTTGTACTACACATGTGTTTTGGTATTACACTTGTGTTTTTGTACCGTACATGTGTTTTTGTACTGTACTTGTGTTTTTGTACTACATATGTGTTTTTGTACAGTGCATGTGTTTTTGTACCACACATAGTTTTGTACTGTACAGTACATGTGTTTTTGTACTGCAAAAGTGTTTTTGTACAACACATGTTTTTAATATTACAGATGTGTTTGTGTACTGTACATGTGTTTTTGTACTACATATGTGTTTTTGTACTGTACATGTGTTTTGTACTGTACATGTGTTTGTGTACTGTACATGTGTTTTTGTACTACATATGTGTTTTTTGTACTGTACATGTGTTTTTTTTACTACACAAGTGTTTTTGTACCACACATGGTTTTGTACTGTACATGTTTTTGTACTACACGTGTTTTGGTATTACACTTGTGTTTTTGTACCGTACATGTGGTTTTGGTATTACACTTGTGTTTTTGTACCGTACATGTTGGCCCTGTGATGAGGTGGCGACTTGTCCAGGGTGTACACCGCCTTCCGCCCGATTGTAGCTGAGATAGGCGCCAGCGCCCCCCGCGACCCCAAAAGGGAATAAGCGGTAGAAAATGGATGGATGGATGTGGTTTTGGTATTACACTTGTGTTTTTGTACCGTACATGTGTTTTTGTACTACACAAGTGTTTTTGTACCATACGTTTTTGTACTGTACATGTGTTTTTGTACTACACATGTTTTTCTACCATATGTTTTTGTACTGTACATGTGTTTTTGTACTACACATGTTTTTCTACCATATGTTTTTGTACTGTAAATGTGTTTTTGTACTACAAAAGTGTTTTTGTACTACACAAGTGCTTTTGTACTGTACATGTGTTTTTGTACTACATGTGTTTTTGTACTACACGTGTTTTTGTATTCCACAAGTGTTTTTGTACTACACATGTGTTTTTGTACTACACAAGTGTTTTTGTACTGTACATGTGTTTTTGTACTACACATGTGTTTTTGTACTACACAAGTGTTTTGTACTGTACATGTGTTTTTGTACTACACATGTTTTTTTGTACTACACAAGTGTTTTTGTACCACACGATTTTGGTATTACACTTGTGTTTTTGTACTACACGTGTTTTTGTACTACACAAGTGTTTTTGTACTGTACATGTGTTTTTGTACTACATGTGTTTTTGTACTACATGTGTTTTTGTACTCCACATGTGTGCTTGTACTACACAAGTGTTTTTGTACTGTAGATGTGTTTTTGTACTACACATGTGTTTTTGTACTACACAAGTGTTTTGTACTGTACATGTTTTTTTGTACTACACAAGTGTTTTTGTATCACACGATTTTGGTATTACACATGTGTTTTTGTACTACACAAGTGTTTTTGTACTACATATGTGTTTTTGTACTACACAAGTGTTTTTGTACCACATGTTTTTGGTATTACACGTGTTTTTGTACTGTACATGCGTTTTTGTACTGCATGTGTTTTTTTAATGTACATGTGTATTTGTACTGTACACGTGTTTTTGTACTATACATGTGTTTTTACTGCTTTGGCACGCGTGCACATTGTTTTGTCCCTTTCCGTTTGCTCGAGATAAGCAGCATTTTATCAGTCTCTCAAATAGCAGCGCAGCCTTCAAAGATGTCCTGAAGTGCATTAAAATGGAGTCTTTGTCTTTTTCCTGTACAAAAGGTACGTCTGCAGAAGGCAAAAATATCAGGAATCCATTATTTGTGGCAACGGCGCCCGTTCCTCATAATGACAGCTTGCAGATAAATACTGCGTCAAACAGTGGAATTGAAAACAATGATTTGGTGCGTTTGCTAACAGTTAGACTGATGCAGAAAGCAAACTATAACCTGCTACCTAAGAATGTACAAACAAAAGATAGGAATATAACCTTAGAGGAAGTGCAACTTAAAACATTTGTATGCACATACAACACTTAAAACCTTTAGTATATTAGTATCTGGAATTAAATTACGGAATGGATGAAGCACATAAGTCAAAAAGTACTAATATGTTCCACTTAAAGAAACGGTCAAACTCAAAGTATTTATAAAGTACAAAGAAGAAGAATTATGATAAACATCTTCAAACCTTATTAAATATATAATCTCTTTCATCTCATTATGTGAAACACAATTTATAAACAACTATTTATTCATGAGCACTTTATTGATTATGTATTTAATTTTTTTGTGTTACAAATTGAGTACAGGAAGTGAACTGAACAAATGTGTTAGATATTGCAATGAAAGGGAAAAGGGGTAGGAATAAATCAGCTCTCTTTTCTTCCTACTCCGCAACCAAACCTCCCTCCAAATAGTGCGCGAAAAGGCCACAACCCAACCCAACCATGTCAACATTGTGTACTCGGGCTGCAGGATCCATTATTTTAGTAATGGAGGAATTTATTGATTAGTTAGTTCGATGAATAAGGTAACAGATGAATCAAGTAACAGATGAATCACACTTTATAACTTCAATGCGTATTTTTACGAAAATAGTTGAAAAATTCAAAAAATGTTCTGCTTGCCATAACCTTTATTCTTTTTTTTAAAATTAATGCACAAAATTGAAATTACACTTTTAACATGTGTAAATTGTATATATGTGTATATATATATACAGTATATATATATATATATATGTATATATATATATATACATATATATATATATATATATATATATATATGTGTATACATATATTAGGGGTGTAACGGTACACAAAAATTTCGGTTCGGTACGTACCTCGGTTTAGAGGTCACGGTTCGGTTCATTTTTGGGACAGTAAGAAAACAACAAAATATACATTTTTGGGTTATTTATTTACTAAATTTGTAAACAATGGCTTTATCCTTTTAACACTGGGAACACTATAATAATTTTGCCCACGTTAATCCACATTAAACTGCCTCAAGTTGTTGCTTTGATTAAATAAAATGACAAAACCTTTCTTCTACATATAAAATTGCAACATTCAACAGTTTCAAGTCAACTCCTCATACTTAATTTATTACAGCATTTGGGAAGCCTGTAGTTGACTTTTATTATGTAAATGTTATATCTTTATCAACATGTGATAGCAGGGACCCTGCCAATCAAAAATTGGCTGCTACATTACTAATGATTAATATAACTAAAGCTGAAAAAATAGTACAATAGCAATAGGAGAGACTATTCATCCCTGAACACCATGGAGTTCAATGAAATAACAGTAAGACAGGGCTTTGCTGCCCCTAACACACACACACACACACACACACAGCAAAATGAGCTAATGTTACGCCAAAAGCTAATTAGCCTTCACCTCAAGCCAGAACTGCGAGTGAGCTGAGCTGAAGTTTAAGTTTCTAGAACAGTGGTTCTTAACCTTGTTGGAGGTACCGAACCCCGCCAGTTTCATATGTGCATCCACCGAACCCTTCTTTAGTGAAAAATAAAATGTTTTTTCTTAATTTAATGATGTTACTATATTAAAGAAATACTAATAAAGATATATTTTACGAACAGAAAGTTACGGGAATGTACACATGATCCCATGGCGGTGCAACATGTGAATGTTTTAGTGGGACCTAATTGCAATATCTGAAAGCGGTACAAGTTATTTCCAACCCCACCTTATACAGAGCTCATGAAAAACAATGTCATTGTAAGTGTGCCAAAACACTTAGAAAATAATATCATGGAAATGACTGCTGTCATTTGATTATAATAATAAAACATTCAACTTGTTATTTAGTCAGGTTTGGACGGAGGCTCCATCGAACCCCTGAGGCCGACTGACCGAACCCCTAGGGTTCGGTCGAACCCAGGTTAAGAACCAGTGTTCTAGAAGGTCAACAGGCTCATGGTTATGTTAGTAATAGTTGTTGTGACTGGGAGGTGTTTTTTATCATTTGGGGAGAGTACGCTCTCCGCTGCTCCCCAGCTAAACACATATCTGCTGAAGCATTGACTACATGCGCTCTGAATACGCACTGCTGATTGGCTGTTACATCACTCTGAATACGCACTGCTGTTTGGCTTTGTATGTAACCAATCAGATGGTTGTGTGGTTGGGACATTGCTGGGTGCTGAGACAGAGGCAAAAAGCAGAGCAGCTTGTGCCAAACCGAAACCCCCGCACCGAAACGGTTCAATACAAATACATGTACCGTTACACCCCTAATATATACATATATATATAAGTCGAGGGCCCTAGTGCTAAAGAAAGGGAAGGTTACTGGCAAGTTCTGCTTCTCACTTGGCACCACCAAAATACCATCACTCACCGAGGAACCTGTGAAGAGCTTGGGAAAGGTGTTTAATTGCAGCCTGAGAGACGCAGCCTCCACAAAATCCACCAACCGAGACCTGGCTGACCGTGGTGGATAAGTCTGGCCTTCCTGGCAAGTTCAAGGCCTGGATTTACCAGCACGGGATTCTCCCTCAGATCCTCTGGCCCCTCATGGTGTACGAAGTCCCCATTTCAACGGTGGAAGGCTTCGAGATGAGGGTCAGTAGGTTCCTGCGCAGGTGGCTAGGACTGCCGCAAAGCCTGAGCAGCATTGCTCTATACGGGCACAACAACAAACTGAAGCTCCCCATCAGCAGCCTGAGCGAGGAGTTCATGGTGACATGGTCCAGGGAGCTCCTACAATATCTGTAGTCCAGTGACCCAAAGGTTGCACAGGCTGGCATTGAAGTCAGGACGGGGCGGAAGTGGAGAGCTGTCGAGGCTGTGGATGTCGCAGAGCCAAGGCTACGGCAAAAGGTGTTGGTGGGAACAATGGCGCAGGGGAGATCTAGCTTAGGTAGCAGAAGAACACCTCGCTATAATAAGGCGCAGGGGAAAGAGAAGAGGTCACTGATCCTCGAGGAGGTCCGAGCAGGAGTTGAGGAAAGGCGAGCCTGCCAGATGGCGGGAATGCGGCAACAGGGCGCCTGGACGAGATGGGAACAAGCATCAGAGCGTAAGGTCACATGGACCGAGCTCTGGAAAGCCGAAACCCATCGGATAAATTTCTTGATCCAGGCGGTGTACGACGTGCTGCCAAGTCCATCCAACCTCTTCACCTGGGGAAAGATGGAGACACCAGGGTGCCCCCTCTGCCAGAGGAGAGGAACCTTGGAGCACATCTTAAGCTGTTGTCCAAAAGCCCTGGGTGAAGGGCGGTACCGCTGGCGACATGATCAGGTCCTGAAAGCCATAGCTGATGCCATCTGCAAGGGAGTCAGTCACAGCAAGAGCCTCCGCCCAGGATAGAGTAGCGCTTTCGTCAGAGCTGGGGAGAAATCAACACCGGCTGCCCGAAACACCTCTTCTGGTCTGTTGGCAACAGCACGCGACTGGGAACTGTCAGTTGATCTGGGAAAGCAGTTGAAGTTCCCTGACGTGGTTGCCAAAACAACACTAAGGCCAGATATTGTGATCACCTCAGTGGCGTCCAAGCAGGTAATCCTCCTGGAGCTCACAGTGCCGTGGGAGGGCAGTATGGAGGAGGCCAATGAGAGGAAGAGCGCAAAGTACTCTCAGCTTGTTAAAGAGTGTCGGAGCAATGGGTGGCGAGCGATGTGCCGGCCCGTTGAAGTGGGATATCGAGGGTTTGTGGGCAAATCTCTCTGCAGGGCCTACAGAATGCTTGGCATCACAGGGGCCAGCCAGCAAAGGGCCATGAAGTTAGTCACAGATGCAGCAGAAGTGGGATCAAGGTGGCTGTGAATCAGGAGGGGAGAGGCGTGGCATGTAGGGCAGTAGCGCTACCTGGACACAGGCTGGGGCCTGATCAACCCTGGCTGGGTCGCCTAAGAGGGGGTCTGATTGTTGAAAGACCCGAAACCCCCTGTAATCCTAGGTTACATCACTGAGGATGTGTCCAGTTGTACCATTGGTGTATTTAAAAAGTATATATATATATATATTTATTTATTACCAAAAGTATTTGGCCACCTGCCAAGACTCACATATGAACTTGAAGTGCCATCCCATTCCTAACCAAATAGGGATCAATATTATGTTGGTCCACCTTTTGCAGTTATTACAGCTTCAACTCTTCTGGGAAGGCTGTCCACAAGGTTGCAGAGTCTGTTTATAGGAATTTCCACCATTCTTCCATCAGCACATTGGTGAGGTCACACACTAATGTTGGTCGAGAAAGCTTTGCTCTCAGTCTCCGTTGTAATTCATCCCAAAGGTGTTCTATCAAGTTCAGGTCAGGACTCTGTGCAGGCCAGTCAAGTTCATCCACACCAGACTCTGTCATCCATGTCTTTATGGACCTTGCTTTGTGCACTGGTGCACAGTCATGTTGGAAGAGGAAGGGGCCCCCTCCAAACTGCTCCCACAAGGTTGGGAGCATGGTATTGTCCAAAATGTTTTGGTATCCTGGAGCATTCAAAGTTCTTTTCGCTGGAACTAAGGAGCCAAGCCCAACTTGTGAAGGACAACCCAACACAATAATTCCTCCTCCACCAAATTTCACACTCAGCACAATGCAGTCCGATATGTACACTTCTCCTGGCAACCTGTAAACCCAGACTCGTCCATCAGATTGCCAGATGAAAAAGCGTGATCCATCAGTCCAGAGAACGTGTTTCCACTACTCTAGAGTCCAGTGGCGACTTCATTTACACCCTTGCATCCCAAGCTTTGCATTAGACTTGGTGATGTATGGCTTAGATGCAGTTGATCGGCCATGGAAACCCATTCTATAAAGTTCTCTGCGTACTGTACATGGGCTAATTGGAAGGTCACATGAAGTTCGGATCTCTGTATCAACTGACTGCAGAAAGTCGGCGACCTCTTTGCACTATGCACTTCAGCATCCGCTGACCCCAGTTTACATGCCCTACCACTTGGTGGCTGAGTTGCTGTTGTTCTCAAACTCTTCCATTTTCTTATAATAGAGCAAACAATTAACTTCGGAATATTTAGGAGCAGGGAAATTTCACGATTGGATTTGTTGCATAGGTGGCATTCTATGACAGTTCGAAGCTGGAAATTACTGAGCTCCTGAGAGCGGCCCATTCTTTCACAAATGTTAGTAGAAACAGTCTCCATGCCTAAGTGCTTGGTTTTATACAGTTGTGGCCGGGCCAAGTGATTGGGACACCTGATTCTGATCATTTGGATGGGTAGCCAAATACAATATAGTGTGTATGTATGTATGTACATATATATATATATATATATATATATATATATATATACATATATATATATATATATATATATATATATATATAGTGAGTGAATGTGAGTGTGGATGTTGTCTGTCTATCTGTGTTGGCCCTGCGATGAGGTGGCGACTTGTCCAGGGTGTACCCCGCCTTCCGCCCGATTGTAGCTGAAATAGGCGCCAGCGCCCCCCGCGACCCAAAAAAGGGAACAAGCGGTAAAAAATGGATGGATGGATATAAATATATATTAGTGTTATTCTGATACCAATATTTTGGTACCTGTACCAAAATATTTCGATACTTTTCGGTACTTTTCGAATTAAAGGGGATCACAAAAAATTACATTCTCGGCTTTATTTTAAGAAAAAAACTTAGTGTACATTAAACATATGTTTCTTATTGCAAGTTTGTCCCTAAATAAAATAGTGAACATGAACATGAACATAAAAGATAACTTTTTATTAGTAAGTACACAAACAAAGGCTCTATATTAGTCTGCTGACATATGCAGTAACATATTGTGTCATTTTCCATTCTATTATTTTGTCAACGTTATAAAGAAAATGAATTATTAATCTACTTGTTCATTTACTGTTGATATCAGCTTACTTTCTCATTTAACATGTTCTATCTACACTTCTGTTAAAATGTAATAATCACTTATTTTTCTGTTGTTTGATATTTTACATTAGTTTTGTACGATAGCACACATTTGGGTTTCAATCTGATACCAAGTAGTTACAGGATCATACATTGATCATATTCAAAGTCCTCATGTGTCCAGGGACATATTTCCTGAGTTTATAAACATAATATACATTAAAAAAAAACAAAAGTAGATGTTGTGATGCCAAAAAATATTGATGTAATCATAGTAGTATCGACTAGATACGCTACTGTTCTTGGTATCATTACAGTGGATGTTATGTGTAGATCCACCAATGGCGTTTGTTTACATTTTGAGGCCGGTGAGCTACAGTGTGTAGTGAAGCATGTTTAGCTATTCCTCGTCCTCCAGTGATAGGGATACTTGCAAGAAACTTACTTTATTTATCGCCATGGAGTTAAGGATTAGTGATTTAGAAGTAGCTAAGCACACCTGTGAAGTGAAAACCAATTCAGGTGACTACCTCTTGAAGCTCATGGAGCGAATGCCAAGAGTGTGCAAAGCAGTAATCAGAGCAAAGCGTGGCTATTTTGAAGAAACTAGATTATAAAATATGTTTTCAGTTATTTCACCTTTTTTTTGTTAAGTACATAACTCCACGTGTTCATTCATAGTTATGATGTGACAATCTACAATGTAAATAGTCATGAAAATAAAGAAAACCCATTGATTGAGAAGGTGTGTCCAAACTATATATATATATATATATATATATATATATATATATATATATATATATATATATATATATATATATATATATATATATATATATATATATGAATATATATATTACCATACCCTCTGGCACCCAGATAATAGCACCCACACACAACAGCTCTCATGTGTGTTCTATTGCATCATGCAGAAAGTATGTCAGTGTATTTAAAGTTCCATGCACTCCATGTGGTCCAAATTTGTATTAAATTCAACTGCACCCATTAAACAGTTAACTGGAGCCACGGAATATAAATTCAAGCTGTTTTCCAATTGAATTAATCTCTTAATTGTTGCAGTCCTGCTACAGTAAAGACTACGGTGTATATTTTATTACTACAGTCTGGGCTCTAAAGTTTCACATGCCACCAATATATTTAGTCCCTTCACATCAGACTAATGAAATTGTTTTAACGGGTGGACTACAGATGTAATGATATCAAAATTTCATATCATTATCAAGGTATTGTTGAACGTGCTCAAAATATTTTAATCAAGTAATTTAAAAAAAAAGTTAAATAAATAGAAAACCCATTATTATGCATGTTTTTTTCCCTATGCTTCACTAATATTTTTTTTAGTCTTTGTATTTTATCTGAGCTGAGCTTTTATTGTTTTAAATACAAACCCCGTTTCCATATTAGTTGGGAAATTGTGTTGAATGTAAATATAAACGGAATACAATGATTTTCAAATGATTTTCAACCCATATTAAGTTGAATATGCTACAAAGACAACATATTTGATGTTCAAACTGATAAACTTTTTTTTTTGTGCAAATAATCATTAACTTTAGAATTTGATGCCAGCAACACATGACAAACAAGTTGGGAAAGGTGGCAATAAATACTGATTAAGTTGAGAAATACTCATCAAACACTTATTTGGAACATCCCACAGGTGTGCAGGCTAATTGGGAACAGGTGGGTGCCATGATTGGGTATAAAAGCAGCTTCCATGAAATGCTAAGTGATTCACAATCAAGGATGGGGCGAGGGTCACCAATTTGTAAGCAAATTGCCGAACAGTTTTAGAACAACATTTGTCAACAAGCTATTGCAAGGAATTTACGGATTTTACCATCTAAAGTCCGTAAAATCATCAAAAGGTTCAGAGAATCTGGAGAAATCACTGCACGTAAGCGATGATATTACGGACCGTTGATGCCTTAGGCGGTACTGCATCAAAAACAGACATTAGTGTGTAAAGGATATCACCACATGGGCTCAGGAACACTTCATAAAACCACTGTCAGTAACTACAGTTGGTCGCTACATTTGTAAGTGCAAGTTAAAACTCTGCTATGCAAAGCAAAACCCATTTATCAACAACACCAAGGAACGCCGCCGGCTTCTCTGGGCCTGAGCTCATCTGAGATGGACTGATGCAAAGTGGAAAGATGTTCTGTGGTCTGACGAGTCCACATTTCAAATTATATTTGGAAACTGTGGGCGTGGTGTCCTTGGAACTAAGAGGAAAATAACCATCCGGATTGTTATAGGCGCAAAGTTCAAAAGCCAGCATCTGTGATGGTATAGGGGTGTATTAGTGCCTAAGGCATGGGTAACTTACACATCTGTGAAGGTACCATTAATGCTGAATAGTACATACAGGTTTTGGAGCAACATATGTTTTCATCCAAGCAACGTTATCATGGATGCTTATTTCAGCAAGACAATGCCGAGCCACGTGTTACAACAGCGTGGTTTTGTAGTAAATGAATGTGGGTACTTTCCTGGCCCACCTGCAGTCCAGACATGTCTCCCATCGAAAATGTGTGGGGCATTATGACGCGTAAAATACGACAGCGGAGAACCCGGACTGTTGAACAACTGAAGCTCTACATAAAACAAGAATGGGAAAAAATTCCACTTTCAAAGCTTCAACAATTAGTTTCCTCAGTCCCCAAATGTTTATTGAGTGTTGTTAAAAGAAAAGGTGATGTAACACAGTGGTGAACATGCCCTTTCCCAACTACTTTGGCACGTGTTGCAGCCATTAAATTCTAAATTTATTATTATTTGCAAAAAAAAAAAGAGTTTGAATTTAAAATATCTTGTGTTTGTAGTGCATTCAACTTAATATGGGTTGAAAAGAATTTGCAAATCATTGTATTCCATTTATATTTACATCTAACACAATTTCCCAACTCATATGGAAACGTGGTTTGTACTTCTTTGTATTGTAGCACATCAAGATTTATTTAAATGAAAGTACGAGAAGAAAAAAATCTATGGATGTCCGATAATATCGGCAGTCCGATATTATCGGACATCCCTAGATTTTTTTTGATAAATGCTTTAAAGTGTGATATCGGAAATAATCAGTATCGGTTTCAAAAAGTAAAATGTATGACTTTTTAAAATGCCGCTGTGTACACGGACATATGTAGAAGTACAGAGCGCCAATAAACCTTAAAGGCACTGCCTTTGCGTGCCGATCCAGTCACATGATATCTACGGCTTTTCACACACACATAAGTGAATACAAAGCATACTTGGTCAACAGCCATAAAGGTCACAATGAGGGTGGCCGTATAAACAACTTAAAGGCCTACTGAAACCCACTACTACCGACCACACAGTCTGATAGTTTATATATCGATGATGAAATCTTAAAGGCCTACTGAAATGAGATTTTCTTATTCAAACGGGGATAGCAGGTCCATTCTATGTGTCATACTTGATCATTTCGCAATATTGCTATATTTTTGCTGAAAGGATTTAGTAGAGAACATCCACGATAAAGTTTGCAACTTTTGGTCGCTAATAAAAAAGCCTTGCGTTTACCAGAAGTAGCAGACAGTGTGGGTTGTAGGGCTCCTCATATCGGCACATTGTTTAGAATCATAGCCAGCACCAGCTAGAGCTATTCAGACAGAGAAAGCGACAGCCGGTGTTTCATTGTTTACATTGCGGAAAGATGACGGTGAAACTTTACTATGGAACAGAGCGGTCAAGCGAACACGGTTCCCTACCACATGTCAACCGGCAGGTTTTGGTGAGAAAGTGGTGGTAATAAGTCGGCTCTTATCGTAGACATGAGCGGAGCGCTTGCATCGTTCCTCCTGCGCCTGTCAAAGAGGCAGTGGGGTGCGGCAGCTTCGGACTCTCTTGCCTCCTCCCACCGGCCGCTCCCGACCGTCAGATGCTTCCACCGTGGAGGAGGGAAAAGAAAAAAATAATCTCAGCCCGGCCCCACCGGCTGCCTTCGCCTCGTCGAGAAACGTGGCTTCCCTCGGAGACACTGGCGGTCACCACACCCGTGGCCACACCCCTCCGGCTTTTATTTCCCCCTGCTGTGCCAAATTCCGTTGACAAAAGTACCAGGTTTACGCCACTTTCTTGCCGCACACTATTGCTATTGGATTGGACCACACACACAAAGTACAGTGTATTATGCAGCGATCATTTCGAAAGATCGTGTTTCGAAGAGGGCCCCTTGCGAAGGGCAGAGATAGGCATTGCCACCACCCTAAGACTGGTGCTGAAGAAAGGTGCGGGGCCGACCTTAAGGTTGTACAGGTACGACCATATAATCTCACGTAAACACTAGTAACACAATAAGCAAATAAGGGATTTTACAGAATGATCCCAGTAAATGTATCTAATAACATCTCAATCGCTCCCACTGCCCTCTATTTTTTTTTTCTAGTCCTTCACTCTCACTTTCCTCAGCAACGAATCTTAAATCCTCGCTCAAATTAATGAGGAAATCGTCACTTTCTCGGTCCGAATCGCTCTCGCTACTGGTGGCGAAGATTGTAAACAATGTGCGGATGTGAGGAGCTCCACAACCCGTGACGTCACGCGCATATCATCTGCTACTTCCGGTACAGGCAAAGCTTTTTTATTAGCGACCAAAAGTTGCGAACTTTATCGTCGATGTTCTCGACTAAATCCTTTCAGCAAAAATATGGCAGTATTGCGAAATGATGAAGTATGACACATAGAATGGACCTGCTATCCCTGTTTGAATAAGAAAATCTAATTTCTGTAGGCCTTTAAACACTGTTACAAATATGTGCCACACTGTGAACCACCAAATGAGAATGACAAACACTTTTTGGGAGAACATCTACACCGTAACACAACATAAACACAACAGAACAAATACCCAGAACCCCTTGCAGCACTAACACTTTTGGGACGCAACAATATACACCCCCCAGCCCTTCCCAAACCTCCTCATGCTCTCTCAGGGAGAGCATGTCCCAAATTTCAAGCTGCTGTTTTGATGCATGTTAAAAAAAAAAAATGCACTTTGTGACTTCCATAATAAATATGGCAGTGCCATGTTGGCATTTTTTTCCCATAACTTGAGTTGATTTATTTTGGAAAACCTTGTTACATTGTTTAGTGCAGTGGTTCTCAACCTTTTTTCAGTGATGTAACCCTTGTGAACATGTTTTTATTTCAAGTACCCCCTAATCAGAGCAAAGAATTTTTGGTTGGAAAATAAGAGATAAAGAAGTAAAATACAGCACTATGTCATCAGTTTCTGATTCATTAAATTGTATAACAGTGCAAAATATTGCTCATTTGTAGTGGTCTTTCTTGAACTATGTGGGAAAAAAAAGATGTAAAAATAACTAAAAACCTGTTGAAAAATAAACAAGTGATTCAATTATAAATAACGATTTCTACACATAGAAGTAATCATCAACTTAAAGTGCCCTCTTTGGGGATTGTAATAGAGATCCATCTGGATTCATGAACTTAATTCCAAACATTTCTTCACAAAAAAAGACATTTTTAACATCAATATTTATGGAAAATGTCCACAAAAAATCTAGCTGTCAACACTGACTATTGCATTGTTGCATTTCTTTTCACAGTTTATGAACTTACATTCATAATTTCTTGAAGTATTATTCAATAAATATATTTAGAAAGGATTTTTGAATTGTTGCTATTTTTGGAATATTTTTAAAAAATCTCACGTAGCCCTTGGCATACCTTCAAGTACACCCAGGGGTACGCGTACCCCCATTTGAGAACCACCATTTTAATGCATCTACTGGGGCATCACAACAAATTTAGGCATAATAATGTGTTAATTCCACGACTGCATATATTGGTATCGGTTGATATCGGTATCGTTAATTAAGATTTGGACAATATTGGAATATCGGCAAAAAAGCCATTATCGGACATCTCTTATAAAATCAATTAATAATACTTATTATTTCTGGTGGGCTTTGTGGTGTCCTACTCTGTTCAGCGGTCCTTGAACGCGCAGTAAAAACACCTCCGTCTTGTATTCCTCTGAGTACAGAACCATCCCTCTGTTCCAAGAGACCACAGCTTATAGTTGGAATCTGAAAAAATTGAATATCTTAGTTATAAGTTAAGTATAAGTTTGGATTGAAGTTTGTTATTTCGTAATGGGGAAAGACATTCATGTCTCTTGTTTTTTTTATGTTAGCAAACTAGTTAAGCTAGCGAGCTGGCGCCAGTCTGTTCGTGAGTTTATCAAAGTTCAGTTAATTAAATTTTTTTAATCATTTTAATTCAAATTGGTGATTCGAACTGTTGGGAGATTTACAGGTGTTATCATTAATACCGTTTATCATTACATCCCTAAGGTGGACCAAGTGAAATAAATGGGTTGTACTTGTATAGCGCTTTTCTACCTTCAAGGTACTCAAAGCGCTTTGACACAACTTCCACATTCACCCATTCACACACACATTCACACACTGATGGAGGGAGCTGCCATGCAAGGCGCTAACCAGCACCCATCAGGAGCAAGGGTGAAGTGTCTTGCTCAGGACACAACGGACATGACGAGGTTGGTACTAGGTGGGGATTGAACTAGGGACGCTCGGGTTGCGCACAGCCACTATCCCACTGCGCCACGCCGTCCCGTGAAGTGAATTATATTTATATAGCGCTTTTCTCTAATGACTCAAAGCGCTTTTACATAGTGAAACCCATCATCTAAGATACATTTAATTAAGTGTGGGTGGCACGGGGAGCAGGTGGTTAAAGTGTCTTGCCCTAGGACACAACGGCAGTGTCTAGGATGAGGGAAGCGGGGATCAAACCTGGAACCTTCAAGTTGCTGGCACGGCCGCTCTGCCAACCGAGCTATACCGCCCCAATTTAATGTGCCCAATGAAATTGTTCACATTAAATCAAACACACCCGCACAATCATTCAGTCAGCCATTTAGCACATTGCGCACTCACCCTCATTATGGAATAGAAATGACAAAATGCACACAACGCAGCCCCAAAGCCAAAGGCAATCGACCTGGCCATTGGAAAAATCAAATATGATCAAACGCCAGACTGCGGCAGGCCGAAAAAGACGGCACAAGTCCAGAGGCGACCAGCCTTGAGCTAAAGTGGAAGCAAAAACGAGGCCAAGAAATGCTGGGCAAGCAACCCAGTGTTGCCTCAAGTCCAACACCGACGAAGACGACCCCAGCGGCCTGAGCGCGCAGGAGCAGGACAATGACAGCGCTCAAAGACTCCGGTAGCCTACTGTAGGTCATGTGACAGGCACTTTTGTTTCATTTGTAAATGAACACGAGCGCCTGAGAAAAAATAACATGTTTAAATGTGTACACCTGCGGCTTATAGACTTGTAGGCCAATATGTGTACAAAACAAAATACATTGAAAAATGAAGTGGGTGCGGCTTATATTTAGCTGCACTATATAGTTTGGAGATTGCGGTATGAACGCCTACATCATACAATGTAGTTAAATACACAAACCATAATATAATGGTGCCTCAATTTATGCTAGTAACATTTCAAAAAGTGCCAAGAAAAACTCGTTTGTAACCGAACCGAAGCAATTTCTGCCATCCCCTGATCTAGCGCAAACCTTTGAGCTCCTGCAGTCTGCTTTTGATGTTGTTCAGTCCCAACTGACTCAGGTGAGACAAGTGCTAAATGCAGAGAAATGTAAGGTGATGTTATTTTCCAACGACTGCCATTGAACATTCCAAAAATATTAGGTTGAACTTGAAATGGTCACGACATTTAAGTACTTGGGGATTGTTATTGCGACTTGTCCAGGGTGTACACCGCCTTCCGCCCGATTGTAGCTGAGATAGGCACCAGCGCCCCCCGCGACCTCAAATGGAATAAGCGGTAGGAAATGGATGGATGTATGGGATTGTTATTGATGAGAAAAAAAATGGAATTAGAAACTGGTCCTTTTTTTCCCTACTATAAACCTTAAAAACATTAAAGTTGGCACGTTGTGTAAATGGTAAATAAAAACAGAATACAATGATTTGCAAATCCTTTTCAACTTATATTCATATGAATAGACTGCAAAGACAAGATATGTAATGTTTGAACTAAGAAACTTTTTTTTTTTGCAAAAAAGAATTTACTTAGAATTTATTGGCAGCAACACATTGCAAAAAAGTTGGCACAGGGACATTTTTACCACTATGTTACATGGCCTTTCCTTTTAACAACACTCAGTAAACGTTTGGGAACTGAGGAGACCAATTTTTGAAGCGGAATTCTTTCCCATTCTTGCTTGTTGTACAGCTTAAGTTGATCAACAGTCCGGGGTCTCCGTTGTGGTATTTTAGTCTTCATAATGCGCCACACATTTTCAATGGGAGACAAGTCTGGACTACAGGCAGGCCAGTCTAGTATCCGCACTATTCTACTATGAAGCCACGCTGTTGTAACAAGTGGCTTGGCATTGTCTTACTGAAATAAGCAGGGGATTATCCATAACGTTGCTTGGATGGCAACATATGTTGCTCCAAAACCTGTATGTACCTTTCAGCATTAATGCCACAGTAATACACCCCCGTACCATCACAGATGCTGGCTTTTGAACCTTGCGCCTTGAAAAATCATGATGGTTTTTTCCCTCTTTGTTCCGGAGGACAAAACGTCCACAGTTTCCAATAAATGTTTGTTTCGCAATATTACGCAAAACCAACTTTTTTTTACTTTCTGGTACCTGCTGATGGGTATTCGGGGTCTGCATAAATCCTAAAAAAATTGCGTGCC